>NW_025766594.1:0-31469 GCF_003918875.1 Haliotis rubra
AAAAGGGTTAACAAACCTAGCCGATATTTAATGAAATGCTTCCTTCAACTTTCCGTCGTGAGTATTGATAAAAAATTCTGGTTGAAGGAAGGTCTTGAAAGTTCTATAATAAGCATATCGTGAACTATCTTCTAAAGTGGAATGTCTTTCCTGGTGAAACATATTAACAGACCGAGTTCTAAATTTATTAAGAAACATATCTGCACTGACAACTGACTGACATAACCATATAAAATCATAAAGCAAGTAAGTTCCTGAAAGCATAAGAACAGGAACGATCCAGATTTAATGGTAGACACGATATATCGTATTTTACAGTCATGTACATAATCATCAGTTATAAGTCATTTAACAATTTTATGGATATCGCCATATATACGGTTACTTTGGAGTTGCAGGGATACGAATGTTCTGTCTACCAACAGGTCTGGTCATTTTGAAACTGACTATATTCATCTTTACAAATGTATGTTAATAGTTAAAAAGTCGTTTAATTAAGGGTGGTTAGGTAGCGTCGCAACATTATTATGTGCCCTGACTTCATCCATTGCGAATTGATCCAATATGGTTTGATCAATGTGATTTCATCCAGTTCTGTATGACACTGCCATGCAGCTTTTCCAAAAATAACAAGTAATGAAAAGATATCCGATTTGTAGCACTAGCTACATTGGAAGTATTTACAACGATGACCGATCGCGACTTTCTTATACGGTCGTGCCGATATTGCAAATGTTTTCACGATTTTTCAAATTACATTTTATACAATGTGAAATTTATGTATAGCTTAAAGTAATTTCCACTAATATCTAATATCAAGCAATCTTCGATGCTGTTAGCAATATATTTTGCATCATGTGACATCATGCAGTTAAGTATTATCATTGAATGTATGGTTTGAGCCCGGGGCTGTTTTTAAAGCATGTGTGTATTGTCTTAAATTGTGTTTAACGTCGTGCTTGGGAATATTTTGCTCATATGACAACGTGCATGCGTGTGTATGTGTATGTGCGGCTGCTTGTACTAGCCCAGACTGAAGCTGGTTTGATAGTGCTAGCCCACTGAGATGCCATGCCACAGTGAAGCATGAATACCCCACTCAGACACATTATTAGTCTGAGCCGACCAGTCCTTGTTGTACCCATTAATGCCGAGCGCCAGGCAGGGACCAACAAAGTACCATAGTTTAACGTCTTTTGGTATGACGCGGACGGGGATCAAACCCGCGACATTCCGCTCTCCGGTCGGACGCTCTAACCACTACACCACGGAGGCGGTCATACTCAAAAGTAATCGGGTACATTATAGCATAAGGTGTTCCGACAATGATCCCTTTAGCTTCACCGATTATCTTGTAAAGGCGTGGCTTTGCTTAGATTCAGAACATGTGGTTCCCCTCTACCCTCCAATATTGCCGTACATGGCATAGGTTTCACCTTTGTTCGTGTTGTCTCTTGAACGAATGGGCGAGTTTCGTTTTACGACACTTTTAGCAATATCTCAGCAATATCACGCTGAGGGACACCGGAAAATGGCTGCACACATTGTACCCATGTAGGGAATTGAACCCGGGCTTTCAGTGTGACGATCGAATGCTTTTACCACTGGGCTACAAAATTGGCCCGCTTTGTCATAAATTTGATAGATTCTTATCTTGGTTTTATTCATTCGAAACATTTATATACATATCATTTATTAATTTCACCCAGACTTTCAGAACACTTTTATTCATGTTGACTAAATACAATGTTCCATTTGGACGTAGTTGATGTATGTGAATCATTTACATATACTTAAAGATGCAAGTTAACACAACTTAGTACCTTACTGCTGAGTATGTGCGGAGAGTTCGACATACGCAACACTTCAGGATATTCTAAGGTGAACATTGTTGTTACATAGCATGGAGTCAACGCTGGTCATATAGTCTAGATATATTTCCTTACCATGGAAATTAATGCTATTTACGTCAAAATAGCTATCTTCTATTCATCTTGGACCGAGAAATTTAAGTTAAAACTTACCAGATCCCAATGGTACTGAAATCCATGACGCATACAAGCAACATCTACGACTATGACATCAACGCAAACATACTTCTCGGTGACCGCACGAGAACACTTATCGCATTTACACATATGTGTAACATGAGTTTATACTCGATTCTCTTGTTTCAAGCCCAGCATAAGCGTGCACATATGGACATTCATTTCCTATCAGGAATTTGTTTAACAAATGATGTAATTGTTTCCTGTCAATAACAGGTGCTGGAATAAAACATACAACAAAGGCTGAAGTTAACTGGCAGTGAATGACGAGATCCATCACGACTGTCCTATGCCTCCAGTACATACAATTATGGTCGCAGAGACACGAGACTACATAAATGTGTCTAAATCGTCTAGGGACGTGATGCCATACACCTGGGGGCTCTCGTCTCATGTAAGTCCCGACCAGACAGTTCAGATCCCACGATGTATGTTTTTCCTAGTTTCTGCTGGCTCCAGTGCAAAACTGTATCTATTGCAGTTGTTTCCAGACCAACAATCTGTGCTAAACCTGTGTACACTACGAGGCCAAATGGAACATCCTCTGTTAGATACCGGCTCTTGAAGTCTGGTATATATCCTTCGTCAGCTGTAATCATGGGATGAAATATTCCACTATACGCCTGGTTTGTTGTCAGAGCTTGTTTAAGGCTGCTTGAATCAGTAATGGACGATCCATAAGTGTCTAATAACCACTGAAGTACACTTGTGGTTTCATTTGGTCTTCCTCGTTGTTTGCGTAGTTTTATCATGTTGATTTCATCGTCGAGATGACTCACCCACTGTATCTGGGATACAGCATTTTTGCCACAATCTTTCCATTTTCCATAAAAGATTCCAAGATGCATCACACAGGCCTTGTGAGTTAGACCTAGACTGTGACTCACTTGCTGAATAACTGGAAACTTTCCCCAGATGTGCTGTAACTGACAAAACGGATTGAGGAGAGTTTTATCATCATCGTGAACAATAAACATCTTCAATGATTCCTTAATGCCAATTACATTTACCTTCACGCCATACTCAGCTATTCTACAGGCCCAGGGAAGGGTTTCGGCCAATATGATCATAAAGTCATCAAATTTATTTTGAAGAATGTGACGGGCTTGAAACTCAAAACCTGGCTTTCCAGAACAAGGCAACAAGGATGGTTCCCTTCTGTATGTAGGGTTCAATGGCTGTCAGGTACTTCCCATGGGAAGATGCAGGGACAACTAAGATGACGATGTCTGCTCCTGGCACCACTTCTGCAGGGTCGTCAGATATAGCATGGGGGTTAGCTTTGTATAAAGTTGATTTGCCCTTGAAAGATGTGAATGAACATGACAGAATGTTGTTTGCTGCAGCTTTTGTCCATTCCCGAGCCTGGGAAAGTGCAAAGGACGCGACATGTCATGTCAGGCTTCGAAGACACTAAAGTTGCAAGAACATGGGCTCCGTTGCCACCACCACAAATAAGAACTGTTACTGTCATTACCAGTTCTGTAAAGGAAAGAATAGCTGTAAACGTACTATTTTTTTGTATACAATAATTTCAAGTAATATACCTTATTTAATTGTTCTGCATCTTATACAGAAATCGTATACGTACTATTCATGTCATGCATGTGAAAATATTCACATAAATACATCAATGCTAAAGAAGTCTACGCTGTCCTCAGAAACAGATTCACTTGTGCCTACTTATCGATAAGGTCATTTATTAGTGCATATTTATTGTATTAACTTATATCCATAATAACTGCACAGAAGTTACATAATGCAACACCTGTACCAGCATATTAATAATATACTCTCCCAAAATAGAAACGCATATAGAATTTCAACTGTATTTTTGAAACATCTTGTAGGTTTTATAAGTCAATGAAATATAGAGAAATTGCACACTGGGAATGCGGACTTATCCGTCTGTGGCACCAACTCGAGGAAAGTCAGTTTGAGTGTCACATGGAGACGTGTGGTGGCGCTCAAGTCAATACCTCGTGTGACCACCGTTGGCATCCAGAACTGCACGGCATCGGCTCGGCATCGAACGAATATGTCTCAGAACCTCGTGTTGCCCAATTGCAGCCCACTCTGCCTGTAGTGCCTGTGCGAGTTGATGAAGTGTCTGGGGCTGAGGGTTACGGCGTCGCACCCGTCTGTCCAGGGCATCCCACAGATGTTCGATCCAGTTTAAGTCCGGTGATCTTGAGGCTCAGGGGAGCACATTGATGTTGTGGTTCTGGAGGAAGTCTCTAGTGTGACGTGCTGCGTGGGGCCTGGCATTGTCCTGTTGCAACAACTCCCTTTGGCGATCAATGATTGGAAGGAAGTGTGGGATTTCGTCACAGTACCGTCGAGCTGTCAGGTTGCCCTGGAATCATCACCAAATCACTTCTCCTACGGCAGGTGATCGCTCCCCACATCATAACACTTTCCCGGCCGAATCTGTCCACCTGGGGAACGCAAGCGTCGGCGAAACGTTCACGTCTGTACACCCGCATTCTTCCATCGCGTCGTTCCAATAGAAATCGTGATTCATCACTGAACCAGATTCTACGCCAATTCGGTAGGTTCCAGGCCTGAACGTTAGTGCACCATTGAACTCGATGTCGACGATGTTGTTGTCGAAGCACAGGGCCAAAATAAGGTCTTCTGGCACGTAAACCAGCCTCTCTCAACCTGTTCCGAGCGGTTCTGGTCGCCGTAGCTGTTCGATGACGCAGGTGATGTACCCGGATGTAGCGATCCTGCGCCGCAGTGGTCGCTCGAGGTCGCCCACTACGAGGGGCATCTGCTACCGCATTCTGCCGGCGATAGCTCTCCCAGAGCCGTGAAATGGTGCTTTGGTGAACATTCATGCGTCGGGCAACTGCACGTTGAGACTGGCCAGCTTCAAGCAAACCAATGGCGATATGACGGTTGGCTTCACTTAGACGTGGCATTTTGCGTTCGTCAACAATATTCCAAATACAGTGAATAATCGACAGACAGCGATCAACCTTTTATACCCATCATTGAGACTATCTGATCCCCAACTTTCACGTGCATTGCATGTGAATTGTGTATTCTGTGACACTACACCGAAATTGAAAATCATGCTGTTAAATACGGGTATTTTACGGATGGTGCGTTTTGTTGTGATGTTTCAAAACTAAACACCATAGGACTCATAAACAGAGCAAAACCTTTTGTAAAATGAATCACGTTTTAATTCATTGCTACATGAAATTGCTATTTTCATGATGCGTTTCCTTTTGGGAGAGTATATGTTTAAACCAGTGAAATGTGATCACACGAAAGTTAATATATGTATCGCAATAGCAATTTTGCAGGTTTACTGATATACACGCTCGACGTTCTAGTTATAGGTACTTCTGGTAGTGTAACCAACAGCACATTGTTCAGTGCTGAGATGTTTGTACATTCCTCAATACATGTGGGGCTGTGGGGTAGCCTAATGGTTAAAGCTTTCGCTCGTCACGCCGAAGGCCCGAGTTCGATTCCCTACATGGGTACAATGCGTGAAATCCATTGATGATGTCCCCCGCCGTTATATTGCTGGAATATTGGTGAATGTGGCGTAAAAACATACTCACTCACTCACTCACCTGATAACTGTCAGTATCTTCAAGGAACCCTCAGTCTTGATGTCTACACATATTAATATACATACATATGATTACTGATCACTTAACCATAAAGATCAGTGTCGAAGTTTCACAATAGTTGAACTCTTGTCCTGAACCCTTTCCCTGACCCTTAAAGTCTACCCCCAACCCGAGCTATCAACAGCAGAGCACAGTCCCTAACCTATCACAATAAGGGCTAGAAATGTCCTCACATACCTTGAAGCTTCACAGACTTATGGCGACCTTCTGATGAGTAGTCGGTTGTTAGTGATGGCCAGTAGATAGAACGGACAAATATTCACGGCACATCATGACAAATGATGTGGTAAATGCATACCAATTTGCTTTCACGTTTCGCGTAAACAACCTCGTATGCTATCACTGATGCATATATTCCACATCATATAGACCATTCTTAATGAGGCCTCATGAATATTCATATCTGTACCAAAACGAGGCTAAATGGGACAAGGACACAATCGCATAATGGCGACAAATCTCAATGTATACTTCCTGGTTTCAAATTTCCCTTGAACGGTACATTACGAAACTGTCCAGTAGTTCAGGGAAATCGCAGAGAAATGGGAAAGGGCTACACAAATGTTTCTGTAGCATATCCACGGATTGAAGGGTGAATAATTACTGTAAATCACGACACATCACGATAAGTCATATGACCTAGATATCTAGGTAACGTTTACCATGTTGCGCAGCATTTATGAAGGGAAGTCACAATATTACCAAGGGAAGTCAATTACGTTTACTTTATCAACATATGAACAAAGCAAAGACTCAACGTATTTCCTGACCTGGATTCAAATCATCCACTTCCACATGGGAGTAGTGTTGTTAATTCTTGAGCTGGATAATCGAGATTATAAGTAATATGTAGATCAAGATAGCTCTCCTCGAGTGGATCTGGACCAAACAAATTTGTTTGTATTATTCATGTGATGAAATTATTTGTTTGGTATTTTTTCTGTTAAAATGTTTTGTCCTATCGACTCTGTTTTATAGATATTGGGTATTTATTCACGCATTTATTTACAGTTGTACAGGACTAGTGGTGATGGCGATGTGCGCGTAGCTGCATGTTACAATCGCAGAGGAAAAACGAATCGCCACATCATCATGTAGAAACTATTTATTTCAATCAACATGAGTGGGACCAGAGACCATATCTATTATATGGTCTCTGGTGGACACAATGTGCAAGACAAAACTGGATGGTTTTTTTCAAGTTTTTCCTTGACTGATTTGGAGGTGAATAATTAACATGGGGAATATTTGAACCAATTTTCAATACTTTGTAACTATACCATAAAATTGATTTATTGTAGATCAGGTGTATTTATAATGTAACTGAAGACATTTTTAAGGAGAACATATTATCAGATTAACATAACAGGATTCACACTACAGCAAACAATTAACCCAAATAAATAACGAACACCTGGAGTGCAGTTAATAATAATTTATTTTGAAATGGTGTCTTAAAAGTCCAATAACAATAGACACATTCACAATAGCTTCCAACTGTAATACTATTGAATGACTGATTTGGAGGTGAATAATTAACATGGGGAATATTTGAACCAATTTTCAATACTTTGTAACTATACCATAAAATTGATTTATTGTAGATCAGGTGTATTTATAATGTAACTGAAGACATTTTAAGGAGAACATATTATCAGAATAACATAACAGGATTCACACTACAGTAAACAATTAACCCAAATAAATAACGAACACCTGCGGTGCAGTTAATAATAATTTATTTTGAAATGGTGTCTTAAAAGTCCAATAACAATAGACACATTCACAATAGCTTCCAACTGTAATACTATTGAGTAACAATAAAAATGATGCAAATTGAAAATATATTGGGTGCAATATTTATGTTGATAGAAGTATCCTTTTAGATTAGTCTGACATGGCAACAATTACAGCTGGATCAATGCATAATTTCTCCCCTTACACATTATCATAATCTCTTACCTATGAATGATGTCTTTTTCTGATTCCCAACTAACTCTTTTCAAACATGATGAAATACATTCTTTTCATCAATTATTAATTAAACAGCAGCAAATGAGTTACATCTACAACTATGCCATTATGAAAGACCTTTCTATTATCCATCAATGTGTATGTATTACAGCTGTCTCTTTTTCATCCACCATTTACACAACACAAATGCACCAAACAATTTCATTTACATTCATGTCTGTCAATTTTGTGCTGTTTGGGCAAGGTACTTCACAAAACCTGGGAAGATATTCAACAAACGAAAACGTTCCAGCTAATCAGTGCCAATGTTTGAAATGATGTAATACTGTAAAATTTTCAATCAATTTTTATCATCATACATGAATTTCCAAACTCCAAACTTTTCAAGTTCAAGTTTTCTGTTCAATTTTTCTATTTTGTCAACATTTTCTTTGAGTTGCCTCCCTGTTCATGTAAGTTTTGCTGGAGTTGTTCTATGTAGGACTGGGGTCAGTGGCTGCTGTATCCTCTCTGCTTCACTGTAATATAAGCATTGTAAAGCATCACTATTATCTCTTCGACCACACAAACAATAAATATATCTCTGGAATTACAAATATACATCAAGGAATAGTTGCTAACATCATTTCATATATTTTAGACAGTATGGGCAATCAATATTTTTATATGTAAATAACATAGCATATAGGTCAAAGTTCAGTTGTATTAAATTCTTTAAAACCATGTCAGTTGGCAAAATTAACTTAATACGATCTGACATTCTTACTGTATCTGAGATGGTGACTGTGGTAGATTCCTTATGGGAGGTTCCTGAGCTGGTGACATGCTCTCTGACTCTTAATTAGCAGCATCTGAAATGGATATTTAAACACTAAATATATTTCAGTTGGTGTAATTAGATTGTCCAGTAATATGTCCTGTATCCCTGAAGTACTGGTCAGTATGTAGTAATTTTGAAAGTACATGTACATTATGTGTGTGTCCTGCATATACATGTACTTGAAATGTTACTTTGATTTGCAGCCAATCTAATTTCACGGACACAGAATATTTGCAAATAAAATTCCCTTGCCATCATGACAAGAGTGTCTGCACATGTCCATATGCTTAATTTTTTAAAATATATTGGACCGTTTTATGACTAGGGGGGTGATGATGATTTTAGGTGCGGTGTTTGTGGGGGTTGGGGTGTCTCCCAATTTGTTTTGGGAGGCAGGGGAGGGATCAATTGTGTACATATGAACTAGGGGGTGATCACTGATTTTGAACATGACAATGTGTGGGGGTCCTTACGGGCATCACTCCAACGCAAAGGCACACAGCAGTAAGCTTTCCTTTCGAGGTCGCCATTTTCAAGGTTGGGTCAACGTATTTAAGCCTCGCTTTCGATTTGACCTCGAGGTCATGCATATTGGCTAAGAATGGTCTATAGACCATATACCCATAAATCACAGTTGCGGGTGATGATTGATAATCAGAAGATACAAAGGCGGTTTCAAATCCATGATTTGCGTACTGACCAAGGGCACGCTCATAACCATATAGTTACCAACGTTCGTTGTGACCTCTGGCCCCGTTCATGTTTGACAAAGCTTCTTGGTATATTTGTTCAAAAATTTATAGCCGAATATTTATATTCTTCCTTCGTTCCATTGCCATTCTAATACCAATTTGTTGGTTGTCGTTTGGAACAGACAATCCAGTGATCAACTGCATTGTTTGGGGATGAGCTTCAGAAGAAGATTAAGGACATTGGGGATTCCACCAGCCGTTTGTCACCCCTCGGTGTGAAGTGTGAAAATGAAAATTTAACATGAGACCGGCACTCCCAAGATATACTGTAACTTGGGATGTGAAATATGTGTTAAACTATTTGAGATACATGGAAGATTGTGACCAAACTCATAAACTTGCCATGCTCCTTTTGCTTCTGTCAGGTCGAATGACTTAAGCATTGCACTTGATAGATGCTAGAAATATTGTAATCTTAGAATATCCATAATGTTAGAATTAGATTTGGAGACCTACTTAAGCATTGCAGGGTTGGTTTTCGTCAAAGGAGATAACCTTTCAGAGCTTGGAGCCTTACACCAGACTGTGTATTGTGACAACTCTAAAGAATTGTTTATTGGTATTAGTAAACCCCACAAGACAGCAACAAAAGACGCTATAGCAAGATGGATCAAGACAGTGGTAAAAGATGCTGCCATAGATATTAACATATTAACATAGTGTTAGGTCTGCATCCACCAGTGCATCAGTTGTGGCCCATGTGCCAATACAAACTGTGCTCCGTACAGCAGGTTGAAGCAATGATTGTGTCTTCAGACAGTTTATCACAAACCGGTTACTAGGGGCAATAGCTATAGCAGTGCAGTATTGGAATCAGTGTCAAATGAATGATTAACTTGTATGCCTCTACCAACTCTAATTAACAAGTTGTTGGTTTATTGAGTTAATGTTCATCATGTTTATTCATTATTGTTTATTCATGTTCAACTTTATGGTTATAACGTTTCAGTAGTGTGTACATCATGTTATTAAGGTAATTGAGAAATATCAGGCTCTAAACATCTCACGATACCCCGAGGGACCACTATATAAAAATAATGAGACTTAATGTGAAGTGAAATTTGATTGTAATTCCACCGACCTATGAAGTACTGAGGGATTACGTGCCCACCCAATATTCCCACCCGGATATACACTAATCATATTTCTATGCTTTTTAAAACTAATATTCTGCGAAAGCGCATCTCACATAATCCCTCATTACCTCATAGGTCAGTGGAATTACAATCAAATTTCACCTTACAGGTAAGTCTTATTTAATTTTGTAATTCATCACGAATCTAGTGGCTTATTTAGCCCTAATACTCTCCCTCTCCAAATACCCCTGTTCACTCATCAGTGAATGGGTAACCGGTAGGATGAGATGGCACAAAATTGTAAATACGGATTTGTTTCGCTTGGTGTTATAACCCATTTTGTAAATATGCCGTGTCACTTTGGTTACAATGTGTGTTGGCTGAGGTCGTGGTAATACTTAAAGTAGCACGGGCAATATGTATAGCCATACAGCAACGCTAATATCAGTATGTGACAGATTACATGTATGTAGGATAGGCACTGTGAAGAGAGTTTACCTCTCAGTTTATCTACAGAAATTGATAATTGATTTTATATTGGGATAGTTGGTGAACACTGTTCATCACCTACAGGTAAAATTGCAAATTATGAACACTGGCCAGTGACTAAATGGTTTGGTCCCATTATGCCCACATCCCAATTAGCCTACAGTGAAGGGAATATGGGACACCCCTTTTGCACAAATGATTATGTCCCAAGTCTAATTACCAGTGCCGAGACAATACTTTTCTCCTAGTTCTAAGTGACTGACAAAGTGACGGTTTGATCTTGATCTTATCATGCTTTGATCATGAGAGAACAGGCTTCTCCACTGGGGAAATAAATTATCCATGGAACCTTAACACACTTACTGTTTCTATATACATGTATATATAACTATATTTTTGTTAACAGTAAAAGGATTATACGAGTACACACAAGAAGATTATCTCCCAGGACACTGTTGTGACAATCAAACTTTGAACACCAGAGAACATGCTTCTCCAAGAGTTAATGAGTAGAGGTTCTTCAAAGTTTGTTGTTCCAACATTTGTACAAATAAAATATCTGGTCTTCATTCCAGTGCAAAATAACATTTCTTCAAAGAGCAGAGCTTGTCATTTCTGAGCATGGCGGACAGTAGGTCATTCACGTAAGTAACACTTAAACACCATATGGCTGACATATTGCCCATGTGACGATAAACTGTAACTCACTCACTCACTGTTGTACAATTTGGTTTCGTCACGATATGGCAGAGATATTGCCGATGTGACGTTAAATATTAACTCACTCACTTATTCACGTAGGTTACAGATGCCGACTCAACATGGCCTTGTTACCGACATGTTATTACACAAGGTCCCAATGGCGAGAAGACCACAACCTTCAGTGACTATGTGACCCAGACCTGGGAGGACTATGATGCCCGCTTCCCTCTTCAGTTGTGGAACCAGCATGATAACCTAGGACCAGATCTAACAATCACCTGGAGGGATTTTATAGTGGACTGAAGAAGCAGATCAAGAAGACCATCCTAACCTTTATGAATTCATAGAGGCAATGAAAAAAAAGAAACGGCAGACAAACGAGCCCGTCTACAGATGGAGCATGGTGTAACTTCCCGACTAAGACCACGTGTATATAGAGACATTGGCCAGCGTCAACAGCATCTGAAGCAGCAGTTTGTGACCGGGAGAAGGACAGCCATTCAGTTACTTGACGCAGCAGGACACTTGATTAAGCTTCATTAAGTTCCTGAATCAAGTTACCTCAGCCAGTATTATGATAATATGATAGTGATTAAGACATTAGAACTGACCGATTAGTCCATTGTACAGAGTAGGTAGTTCAATGTTTAACTTTGCATGAAGCATAGCCACTGAGTCTAAATTTGTTTTTATAAGAGTCTAGGCAAAATAGGATTTTTGGTAAAATGGGAACAAGCCGACTAAAATTGTTTTGCAAGTGGTAAACACTGTTTATGAGTCACCATGCTGAAAACAGTTTAGTCCCATAACGCAGATCTCCCAAAATGCACAACCTCCCTATCGCAACGGATTACCGCTATGTTATGTCACTGAGTAGTAGTGCACAACAACAACATTGTTTTAACACCTATTCTCACCATTTGTAATTTTACGTGTCTCCGCATTAAAAATGTTGTTTTTACTGATTTCACCTGTTCATTTCATGTTTATATTAGGCAATATCCAGTCAGCCACGAGCTCACTAATCTGGGGTTAGTTATAATCAAATATTCGTTAACTATGGTTGGATTGACTGCGGGCAGTACCGGTGTAGATCCTCAAACCTTCACGAAACCGTTCAACAACAATTCAATAAGCAGTAATAATCCGGCCTAGGCAGTGAAAGTGAAAGTGTTCACTATATGATCGTGTCATCGATAAAGAAAAGCACATTGTATCGTATTGATGTTTCGGCACTAACATCAGAAACGTTAAAAGCGATAAACTGATTTAGTGGGGCGAGATGTGGACTTGACCATGAGCATAAATTCCCCTCATATACTAGCTGCTGAACAACGACAATATATACTGATGCCAATAATGGTTGTCACCCCCTCCCCACCACAACCCCGACATACCTCACCCCTCTCCAATTAAAACAATTGAAGGGGGTGACAACCATTATTGGCATGATTATATAAAGAGTGTGTGCATGGCAACGTAGCATGCATTGGACGTGGACATGAGGGTAGCATCCAGGTCACCTCACTCCCATTGGTCATCTCAGTATGTACTGATGAATCCACATTTCATGATACACGAGTTGCACAAGTTCATGCGTCCTACATACAACGCACATTTCATGATACACGAGTTGCACAAGTTCATGCGTCCTACACAACGCATTACTTCATGATAACGTTGCACAAGTTCATGCGTCCTACACAACGCACATTTCATGATACACGAGTTGCACAAGTTCATGCGTCCTACACAACGCACATTTCATGATACACGAGTTGCACAAGTTCATGCGTCCTGCCACACAACGCACATTTCATTATACACGAGTTGCACAAGTTCATGCGTCCTACACAACGCATTTCATTATACACGAGTTGCACAAGTTCATGACAACGCATTTCATTATACACGAGTTGCACAAGTTCATGCGTCCTACACAACGCACATTTCATTATACACGAGTTGCACAAGTTCATGCGTCCTACACAACGCACATTTCATGAACATGAACATCAGCTGTTCGCGGAGGAAATGGGCGATGTGTGAGTTCAGTGGACTCGTGTCATTTTAAAACAGGTACTTACCCGAAGTATCATTCAGAAACAAGCCGAATACGCCCCGCTGCTTGCATGATATGCTTGCGAGGGACGATGGGGATTTACAGGATGTGTGCAGGATTTACACCATCGATCCCTTCACGTGTTGGCGATTATTGAGAAATGTATCGGCACATTAAATGAATATTATTTTGCTGTTAAAACGATGCTCTTGTAAATTTTAAGATTTACCTAATCATATTAGAAATGTCATCCGAGGTGTCGCTTCACCTCTCATAAAGAAGGCGTATCAGGAAAGATAAAGGAAATAACCCTACCAATCTTCGTGTCAACTCGCAATGTTGCCTCGCGGTTAAAATGTGTAAAGCCTATTTCTGGTGTACCCCGCCGTGATATTGTTGGAATGTTGCTAAAAGCGGCATTAAATACTCACTCACTCACTCACTCTCTCCCCTACTACCCACTAATCGAATCTGGACCAGACAATCCAGGGATCAACAGGATCAGCATCGAACTACGCAGTTACGATACGATGACATGTGTCAACCAGGTCAGACAGCCAGACCACAAGATCTCATTATTTGAGTGGCACTTTTAGAAGTTGAGACGTACAATATGGAACACGTTTTTATGGATAACAACTTCGATCTTTATTTGTGTGAGTGCGACGTTTCGATACAGATTCTTGTACCGTTGTCAAGACAAAGGTGACAACGGTACGAATCGTCGCATCACGAAATAAAGAAGTTGTTATCCATAAAACGTGTTCCATATTGTAAGATCTCATTAGTCGCCTCTTAAGGTAAACATGGTTGCTGAAGAAACATATTTAACCAGGATGTTCACGGGTACAAGGTGATGTAACAAAGCGGGCAGCTGAGGCTCGAACCACCTGTCATGCAGCGGTATGCAGTCAACACTTTGACCCTTCTAGTACAACAAACTTCACCTGGTCACGTCACGGGGGCATGGGTTGATATACCCCTCTATGTTCGTTTATGTTCCCAGAGGCCGAAGGGTACATCGATCCAGGGCCCCGAGGGACCAGTGAACAGCGTAGTTATCTTATCGAACACCTCAATGTCTGATGCACTGGTATCGGATCATAATAAGGAGTGATAAGGAGTTACTAATACTAGATTTTCATATGACATTGAATCTAGCAGACGATAAGAAAAACAAATTTAGAAGCATCTCTCTTCCATCGATTTCGCAAAACATCGGTAATTTCCGTAATCAGACGTGACTCAATTATTCGAGATAAAAGAGCTACAAACACAGAGTACCAAATGAATTCCCACAGTTTGGAATTCCAAGCGGGTAACATAGAAAATGTTAATCGCTTGTAAGCGGAGTGTAAAGAAAAAAATAGAAGTGCGATTAGGTTTTGTATTTGATTTATGTAGTAGCTTGGCATTCGTGAGTGTTATTTGGTGCAAAAGTATGAGGAAAACACCATGGTCACCCGTGTATGTATGCGAGATGTGGGGCTGTGCAAAGCCGTTTAAAATTATACTTAACTACCCGTCGCTCGGACAAAACACTATTCGTATGAGTAAAACAATCTGATATTAGCAGAGGTGATTGCACGTTTCCGAATAAACAACTAGTACTAACTCTCGGTGTTCTTTTACACTGACGTTTAGTATTGGATCACTAACATACAGTAATGGTTGGTTAGTTGGTTGTTGTTTAACGCCGCACTCAGCATATTCCAGCTATATGGCGGCGGTTTTGTAAACAATCGAGTCTGTACCAGACAATCCAGTGATCAACAGCATGAGCATCGATCTACGCAATTGGGAACCGATGACATGTGACAACCAAGTCAGCGAGCCTGACCACCCGATCCCGTCAGTCGCCTCTTACGACAAGCATGGGTTACTGAAGGCTCATTCTAACCCGGACCTTCACGGGTAGCAGGAAACAGAGGACCGTTGTGTAATCAATGTTTTGACTTGTACCACGAGCAGGGTGCGGTGGGGTAGCCTAGTGGTTAAAGCGTTCGTTGACAAGTGCCAGCCAAGTCACCCTGATCACCCCAATCCGTTAGTTGCCTCTTATGATACAAAATCACCGAAATGTTTGAGTAAATATTGATTGTGAATAGTCAGCTACAGACACTTCCATATGTCACAAGCTAATGCACATGACATATGGAGACCAAAAGGATCCTTAGTTAATCTTTTTAAGCGTGTGATCTGCTCAGCTGCATTAGTGGGGAGGTGGGGTAGCCTAGTGGTTAAATCGTTGGCTCGTCACGCCGAAGGCCGGGTTCGAATCCCACATGGGTACAATGTGTGAAGCCCATTTCTGGTGTCCCCGCCGTGATGTTGCTGGAATATTGCTAAACGCGGCGTAAAACCAAACTCAGTCACTCAGTCAGTCATCTGCATTAGTGAATGTGAGTTCTCCGCTTCCGTGTGCATGAACATCACGTGATATTTTGATGTGAGATTTCACTGTGATTTCATGTTCTGTTCATAATGCGGGTTAGAATTGGTCTTTACATTTCTTCAATACTTTGGTCACATACTTTTTGACATATCATTTCATTAGCAAAGTGTATCTATTCCTATAACAAGTTTCACATTTCATCGCATACAAACATTTCTTCCGTACTTTGGACACATACTCTTGACGTATCATTTCATTACTGAAATACTACTCTTGGTTTACACCATCCACTGAGTCAGTTTAGATCTGTGGCGGATACAAATATTCAGCAGCGTCAAGGAACTCCAAAGACTTTTTCTGGTCGGCTTGAGTCCTCGGGGAGTTCAGCAGCTCCAAAATCTTTGCTGGCAGAAGAGACGTAGAGCTGTTCCATTCATGAAAAGACCAGCACCTTCTCCTCTGATTTGTCGGTGGTAGGGCTAGTATCGTATGTCGGTACATGGCGCTGGAGACGCTTGGATGCGACGGCAGTTTGGGTACAAGCTGGGGATCCTGTCTTGCTAGTTCGTCCTGGTACATGGTCGGTACTGGAGTACTCTCCTCTCTATGTAGCTAGCTTCCTGATGTTACTGATGAACTTCACTGCACCTGAATCCCTGAGGTCCGTGGTTGTGTGCAGTGCTGTTGCTGACGTAGTTGCAAGCGGTTGTCACGATACACAGCCATGCAGTGAATAAAGTATTCTTTGTTGAGTTCTTGTTGTGTGAGGTGAGGTGAAATTGGGTTTAACGTCGTGCTTGAGAATATTTCGCTCATATGACGACGTGCATGCGTGTGCATGTGTATGTGCGTCTGCTTGTACTAGCCCTAGCTGAAGCTGGTTTTATAGTGCTAGCCCACTGGGATACCATGCCTCAGTGAAGCATGAATACCCACTCAGACACATTATACTGACTCCGAGCCGACCAGTCCTTGTTGTACCCATTAATGCCGAGCGCCAGGCAGGGACCAACAAGTACCATATTTTAACGTCTTTGGGTATGACGCGGTCGGGGATCGAGCCTGCGCCCTTCTGCTCTCCGGGCGGACGCTCTAACCACTACACCACGGAGGCGGTTCTGGTTGTGTTGATGTCACATACTCTACTTGTATCAAACCTGCCAAAATGACGAATAAGTGACTGTTCTTCTTAGGCCAATATATATGTAGTCATTCTTAAACAGTCTACAACATGCGTACACTCAAAGTTAAACAATATATCGAGAATTTCATTAATTCTGAATAATAGTTGAACTCGAATCGGAAATGGAATTATATTCTTATCCCGCTTTTGTAAGAACAAATTGAAAACAATCGGTATGCAGAGTACAGGTATTGACTTATGTTTGACTATCACCTTCCTTCTAGCACAAGACAAGCGGACGAGTCTATTGTATCGTAGGGGAGCATGACCCTTGTTTTAATTGATCCAGACCGTTCCGTATGACCGTTCCGTATGACATGTGGCCGTATGAGAAATGGGCCTGTGACTAATGGGATACAACCTACTCGCTGACTTGGTTGACACATGTCATCGTATCCCTAATGTGGAGATCGCAGTTGATCAGTGGGTTGTTTGGTTCGGTCACAGGTTATTCACAGACCGCCGCCATATTGCTGAAAAGTACTGAGCGTGGCGTGGAACAACCCACAAACAAACGTCAGAAAGAATAGAGCTTCTCCTAGGCAAAGAATATATTCTCTTTGTCGAAGAGCGGGGAAAACCTTGGAGATTATGCATTTGTCTTGTACAATTCAGTTAATCGATATAAGGTAGTAACGCAACTGACTGATCAATGATTGATTACCGATTGTGAAATATATTGCCATCAGGGCAGACATTTGTCGTTGTTGTTGTTTTGCGTAACCATTGTTTGAGATATTGACAGTCACACTGCATTGGTTAAGGTAATTGCTTCTACAGCTGCTCGCACCATCATGTGAATCTACGTGGTGTTCATTCTTCACAGCATGAATATTTTATCGAATCCTCAACGCCATTCTTCATAACACATCTCAAAAAGAGTTGTCCTTTGTCATTATTGTTTTCAATTTGAACGTGAAGACTGTTGTGCCAGTTGCCAATAGAGTCAGCCACAAACATGAGAGGGAAAGCTCTTGACGTACGAATATGAAGGCTCAAATACAATGAAATAAGAGTGCACCTATCGTCCTATGGGCTCCCGTACACTTCACTGATCTTGATATTATGAAACTATATTAACCCTTTTGATGCACATGTTTAATCAAACATGTGATGCTTATAGTTTGCGTGCCATGACGTCCTGTTGAATGAACATAATTATCGTTAGTGGTATTGGTTGTTTTTGAGTGCCATGACTTTCTATTGAATGCACATATTTACAGTTAGTGATATTGGTTGTTTTGGGTGCCATGACTTTCTGTTGAATGCACATATCTACAGTTAGTGATATTGGTAGTTTGGGTGCCATGACTTTCTTTTTTGAATGCACATATTTACAGCTAGTGACATTGGTAGTTTTGGGTGTCGTGACTTTTCTGTTGAATGCACATATTTACAGTTAGTGATATTGGTTGTTTGGGTGCCATGACTTTCTTTTGAATGCACATATTTACAGCTAGTGACATTGGTAGTTTGGGTGTCGTGACTTTCTGTTGAATGTCACATATTTACAGCTAGTGATATTAGTTGTTTGGGTGTCATGACTTGCTGTTGAATGCACATATATTTACAGTTAGTGATATTGGTTGTTTGGGTGCCATGACTTTCTGTTGAATGCACATATTTACAGTTAGTGATATTGGTTGTTTAGGGACCATGACTTTCTGTTGAATGCACATATTTACAGTTAGTGATATTGGTTGTTTTAGATTTGCCATGACTTTCTGTTGAAATGCACATATTTACAGCTAGTGATATTGGTAGTTTAGGGTGTCAGAGACTTTCTGTTGAATGCATATATTTACAGCTAATAGTGATATTGGTTGTTTAGGTGTCATGACTTTCTGTTGAATACACATATTTACAGCTAGTGATATTGGTTGTTTGGGTGCCGCTGACTTTCTGGTGAATGCACATATTTACAGCTAGATTTTTGAATACGACGTTTCGGTGGTGCATTACTAACACCGTTATCAAGCACATGTGTTAGTACCTACACCCGAAACGTCGTAACTCATTCACATTCTAGAGAGTTGACTATACATAGAACCTGTTTTCCTTCATCTTTACACCGCCTCCGTTTGTGTAGTGGTTAGAACGTCCGCCCGGAGGCGGAAGGTCGCAAAGTTCGACCCCATACCGCGTCATACCAAAAAGACGTTTTAAATATGGTACTTGTTGGTCCCTGCCTGGCGCTCGGCATTAATGGGTACAAGCAAGGACTGGTCGGCTCGGAGTCAGTATAATGTGTCTGAGTGGGGGTATTCATGCTTCACTGCGGCGTGGTATCTCAGTGGGCTAGCACTATAAAACCAACACATACACACTCATGCAGCACGTCGTCATGTGAACGATATATTCTCAAGCATGAAGTTAAACCCAACTTCACCTTTTCAACTTCTAAAATGACATTCTGTGAATAAAACTTACTGATCCACGTTAGCTACCGTACATTGCAACATTTCAAGTTTTTGTTGTACAGAAATTAGTGATAGCTTTACCTAAACCTGAATTGAGTGACAGGTAAGCATTTTATGCAGGATAACAGGATAAATTGAAAGCAAAGTCATCGTATGTGGAGATTTTAATTTCGACGTGGATTTTAAGCTCGACAAAAACGCTCAACGTGTTCGCTCTCTTTTATAAATGTGTCACAATATATCCTTCATCTATCATCTCTTGTCAGAAGAAAATGTTAATATGTTGTTTTTGCCATCTTGAATTTCAATTTGCATTTTGTATATGTTTACAATATATGCTCTTGTACCCACCAAGGTGGTTTATGAGAATAAAGAATTGAATTGAATTGAATAGCGCAGGAGTCTCGTCCAACGTGTTCTATCACCAACCCATAGAAATGGACATACATTGGACCATCTCATAACAAGATCCGATGAACTTCGACTATGGAACTTTAAATATGACCATTCCGTCAAGTCTGATCACTGCTACATCATAGCAACTACAAGTGTTCCCAAAAGCCCTCAGCCCAAGAAGAAAGTGTTCTGTAGGAAGTGGAAAGACATGGATGTATCGTCATTTGTTGAGGACATTCAAACAGTAAGGTCAGACATTGTGTCGGATGACGTTGCTGTTTCCTAGAACCGGTACAAAGATAAACTTAGTGCACTTCTTGACAAAAATGCGCCATCCAAGAATTCTCAAGTTACCATCCGATATCAGACATCATGGTACACGGATGAAATAAGGGAGAGCCAAGCAACTCCTTAGCTAGTTAGAAAGGCAAATGAGACGCACTTAACTGATAATCCTCAAAGAGATTCATGCAGTTCATCGTGGTGGTGTCAATCGATCGCGACTTATTGAAGAAGGTAAAGTTTGCCATTTTAAAACAGCAATTACAAATGCCACCAGTCAAAAGGATATTTTCAGTGTTTCCAACACCTTGCTCCTCATGAAAAGCAGAGCACCCTCCCCTCTCATACATCACCAGACAAGCTAGCTGAGACCTGTTCCTTCTTCAGCTCAAAGATTCTCAAGATTCGATCTGAACTGGAGGTACCAACAGCAAACATGTCGTCTACAAATGAGACATTAATGACTACCACCCCAAACACGCTGTCATCCTTCAACCACACTACCGACTTGGAAATTAAGAGGATTATTAAACGAAGTCCAACAAAATCGTGTTCTTCTGATCCGATTCTTACTTGGCTGATGATACTGTGCGTCAATCATAAAACACCAGTACTCACCAAGATTGCCAATCAATCAATGTCAACTGTCATATTTCCCAAATCTCTCAAAGAAGCACTAGTCACACCTCTACTGAAGAAACCGAGTCTGGATGCTGAATGTTTTACGGAACATTACGGCTGCTGTATAGATCGAACCAACTTTGCCTGAGCAAACTTCAGAAGGTACAGACCTCAGCGGCAAGATTGATAAGTGGAACACGCATACACGAGCTTATTACGCCAATCTTATAAGACCTACATTGGCTTCCGGATTCACCTTCGGATTGTTTTATGATGTTCGTGTTTTAAATGCTCTTTACGGTCCTAGCCCCTCTGTATCTGGAACAGCTTTTAAGCAGATACCAACCTAAGAGAACACTGCGATCAGCTTCTCTTCAACAACTAAATGTTCCAATAACAAGAACAACACTCTACGGTGACAGGAGTTTTGCCGAAGCAGGCCCTGCACCCTGGAATGAACTCCCACCACTTATCCAGCAAACCAATGACTTGTTCAAGTGAGCTGAAGACCCTCCTGTGACCTGCGCCTTTGAGCAAATTTTGGATTTAGGCGCACTACAGATATGAACTTTATCATTATATATATCTCTGTTGCAATAAGTCCTTAGAATATCTCACACTAAGGGGCCTTTAGTAGCAGATGTCATTTACAACGTTGATTCCTGTATATATCTGATGTTACGAATAGCGTACTAAGTATAAATGTCTACTGACTTCTCTTAAAGTTTAAGTTAATATCGAGAAAGCATTCTCAGAAGTTGTCCTGAACGAATAATGAACATATTTTCAGTAAGGCATCTTTGGAAAAAACGTCTGAAAGGACTGTTTACATGTTAATCTTCTGGTTTTGAGAATTCACGTGGTATTGACATTCTCAAATGATTGAATGTACTGAAAGACCTTTTCAGTTAAATTCATGATACCGGTAAATCTTGGAGAGAGTAATTACATAGTGTGGTGTCGCAGTTGTGGACCATTTAATACATCTCTCTGAGCACCGGTGATCAAGGCTCTTCGGAATTCAGTTCAAAAGGTTATTGACATGTCTGCCGCAAGGGAGTGTGCGTAATAATACATGTTCATGTTGGTTATTTGTAATACAGGAATATTATTCATTTCCGCTTTGGTCAAGACAGAATATACCACAACACGTATAGTCCTTTGTTTTGCATGTGCATAGACACCTACACACGTGTGTGTTTGCGTGTGTATGTACGTGTTTGTGTGTGTGTGAAATAAAATGTATGTTTTTCATTGATGAACTGAAATTGACGAAGGTGGATTATTCACCTAGACATTGCTCCACATCAAACTGACAGATGTTCCTTCACCTCCTATGTTTCAACAATTAACTCACAGGCGTGGGTAAAATGTCGCCAGAGACCATATACCGATTTATTACCCACGTGGTCAACGTATGGTAGTTGCTTACTAATCTCGTACGTCGCGTCGTTGACCTGAGATTCTAACGATTTGATTGGATAACCGATAACCCTCGATTAGGTCACATTCTGGCGTAGCTATTTTTTCATTCATAACAAACACGTGAATTCATTCATTCTACAACTTAAATGCATTGTGGGAATGTAAACTTCGCGAACGTTGCCGTATCGCTGTTTAGTTGTGAGTCAAACTGAGACATTATATCCGTCGAAAAACCTAAAACGCAATGTTTCCACCAGTGATGTTAGCCGAATGTAGCAACTGCAAACCAAGAAACGGGATGCTACGGGGTAGTTTACTGTAGGAGGCTGTACGAGGCGATGACAACTGACATGAATCGTGACGTCGGTTACCAAGGCAGTGACGTCGTTACAGTGTGACGTTCATGCAAATATTGTACTACAGTACAAAACGCTTCCGCAACCTCTTTATGAAACCGGTTTCGGTTTGAAACCAAAATATTAACAAAAATACGTTATTTTGTCAATTTAATGCATGTAAGACGTAGGTAATAAATAAAATACCACACTCGGTCTCATTACATAGGAATTATACGAAACTCGTGACCTTCCTATGGTATCGACCTCGCTTTCGCTCGGTCAGATACCATAGGAAGGACACCTGCTTCGTATAATTCCTATGTAATGAGACCTCGTGTAGTATTCTCTATATATGGTCTCTCCTGTCGCCAACTATTTCATAGAACTGAGAATACAGATATTACCATGTGTAGAGTTAAAATCAATGTGTAATAGTTTTCAGCAGGATCTGAGTCTGCATTCACCAGTGACGACAGTCTCCAGTAAAGACAGGTGTGTTGTTTGTCTCTCGACTCACCCCAAGACACAGGTAACAGTGTTATTATCAAGCCCCAAGCAATGTACTGTCAGATTGCCGAGTGTAGTACAAATGTTTGTGCAGTGTAGTACCTGTAAACTAACTCACAGTCGATAGTGGGTCCACCAAGTGCATGTTTCAAAGGCTTGATTTACATGAATACACACGCCTTTAACTGCAGCTGTTACTGTCTATTGCACTGACCTGGCAGACTTGAATTACAAGCGTAGTCTGGGCACGGGACTAAACTCCACCGACATCGATAACATTCAGAATGTGAGCAATAAGAACGTCATAAGCATATAATGTTTCTTTTGATTTGCTATCGTAAATATCGTCTAAATTCGTTCAATGTATGTGTTGGCAGAACATATAGGTGTCTATATCATGGCCTTAGTATATTCATCTTTAAGTCTTCAAGGTTTCTCGATGCATATTGTGTGTGTGTGTGACCTCGTATGACTGTACATGTATTTGGCGTACATGTAATCACGAGTGACAGATAAGATATATGTGTGACAGGTCAATCTGCTGTCTGGTTTGGGGTACGGCAAATAAGGTATTATGTCACAGCTCGTACCTGCTGTCTGGTATGGGAGTAGGGAACCAGGGTATGTATGTGTTAATTCGTAGTTGTTGTCTGGTATGGGGTTGGAGAAAACTGAGGTATGTATGTGTTAATTCGTAGTTGTTGTCTGGTATGGGGTTGGGGAATCTGAGGTACGTATGTGTTAATTCGTAGTTGTCTGGAATGGGGTTTGTGAAGTGAGGTGTGTACGTGAAACATCTTACCTGTTGTCTCTGTTTGGGATTTGTAAACTATGTAGGTATGTGATATATCATTTGTATGTGATAAATCGTATCTGCCGGTAGGTATGGGGTGGTGTAAATTTTATTGAGACGTATCGAGGAGTAAAGGATTAAACTTGAGCTGAAATTACTACATCTGCATATATGTAATTTGATGAGTTGGGAAGGTAGAGTATAAAGGTATGCTTTGCTTATCAGCGTACTAAACAATGTGTACTTGCCTAGTATAGATAACCCTAAAATAAGGCATTAGCTGTAATGTAATATCACGGCGAAAGAATTTATACATTCTCTTAGTGGAAAGGGAGTATAGAGTGATAAAGTGTTATCGCATTCAAGTACCCGGATGGGATTAAATATCTTTAGCCCATCACAGATGTCCGGTCTTGTATTTCCGGAATATTGTCAAAAGCAGTGAAATAATATGCACACAATACCGTTTTGAAAAAATAGCGTCAGGAAATTCAAACCTACATATAAATGTAACAAAACAAAACCTTAATATACTCCTAAGAAATATTCTGTAAAAAGCATAAAGAATAGGTAAACATGTGGACTATACTGCTATCAAAGTTGGTATATGTATAGAAGTCATCCTTCCTTAGCGGCAGCATCCGGTGTGTATGGGTTTGGTTAAAGCGTTAGCTCGTCATGACGAAGACCCGGGTTCGATTCCCTACATGGGTTCAGTGTGTAAAGCCGATTTCTGGTGTGATATTGCTGGAATATTGATAAAAGCGACTTAATACCATACTCTCCCATTCACTCACTCACTCACTCATCCGGTGTATGGATTTGAAAAAACGTTTCATTAGCGCTTGAATAAGCTTATTACTTAAAACCAGAGCTCATCGGATGTGAACGAAGATTAAAAACAAGCACGGCCCATTTAACAAGAAATATAAAACAAAGAAAGGGAAAGACAAGCACTGGACAAGGACGTTTATAGCATGAACACAACATCGATATTGAACACATTGAGACAGGGAATATTCACCTTATGATGCATAATATTGTATTTAATTGGGATCGCATGTGAATGTTGAAACGATTTCGCAGTTCAGGTATGAGACAGGGTCTCTCATTGATGGAACCTGCTGTCTTGATGTCTGAATAACATGTGCTTGTGTGCGTGTATTGGTTTCTAACATGGTCATGGTGTTATGTCCCCTCGTGGGAGATATGTTTTTAGAATGATAATTGTGTCAATGAAATTAGTGAAACACAGGATTGCGCCACTAAACTGTCAACCACAAGTGTGTTGAACAATTCAGAGTATGCTTGCACAATGTCGTGTTTGTGATCCGGAAAGGGATACTAAAGGCTTTGCTCATTTGTGCTTCCTTGTGAGGGGTTGGGCAACCGTGGCATGTATATGTAAAATCAATTGTGGTGTCTGCTGTACAGTTTGGTCATCTGAGGTAAGTATATGGCAGGGCCATGTGTTGTTTGTGTGTGTGTGTGTGTGTGTGTGTGTGTGTGTGTGTGTGTGTGTGTGTGTGTGTGTGAGAGAGAGAGAGAGAGAGAAAGTGAGAGAGAGAGAGAAAGTGAGAGAGAGGAGAAAGTGAGAGAGAGAGCAAGTGAAAAGTGAGCGAGAGAGAGAACAGGTGTGTGTGTGAGAGAGAGCGTGAGAGAGAGAGAGAGTGAGTGAGAGAGGGTGAGAGAGAGAGTAAGAGAGAGATACACAGATAGAGAGAGAGAGAATGGGAAGGAACAGACTTGTCTCTAAGGTATACAATTTATAGTTTAAATAATATTAATATCGCTTATCTTGACTTGCCCTCTTCGAAGGATAGCATTATAAACAAAAAGTATATATCCATGGGTTTAGCATTCAGTACAGCCTTGGAGCAAGGCTAGGGAAGGGGAGACCGAGGCATCTCTGCGTTAAATCATGTTTGCTGTGTGTATCAAGTATCAGTGCGTATGTAATAGGTACAGTTTTGTGCTGGGTCGATTGAGGAGAGGGTGTAGGAACTTTACCTGAAATGTATATATCTGTGTTATAATCGTTTCATTTGGGTTTTCCACGCGTTGTGAACGAAATGGAGAATAGATTAGCAGGGCGCGGTATATTGGCATCAGTGTTGATATATGGTTTGAACTACTTCATCCTTCATCCTTAGTGTATATGAATTTGAGTGAGTGAGTGAGTGAGTTTAGTTTTACGCCGCCCTCAGCAATATTCCAGCTATATGGCGGCGGTCTGTAAATAATCGAATCTGGACCAGACAATCCAGTGATCAACAGCATGAGCATCGATCTGCACAATTGGGAACCGATGACATGTGTCAACCAAGTATGAATTTGAAATGTTTCTTTATCGCTGTAATAAGAAAACTACTATTTATTTACATAACCAGAACAAATCAATGGTTAACAAGGATAATAGACAAACTTTATACAAGGAACATTTACAAAAGAAGGTGAAACAGGGAAGTGTAATTCAGAAACATTCAACAAGGAAGTTTTTAAACACAAACACTTTGATGAAGGGTGTAAGATTTGGCTCATATTACCAATACACGACAAGAGCATGTCTTGACTGCAGGTTTTGATAGAACAATAGGGTCCTATCACGGTAATATAATCGATATTGAAATATGCCTTGGCACACTACCAATCGATATTGCACAATGCCACCGTCTACCTATACCCATTTACGCTACTTGGTATACATACAAGGTAAAGTGTATGGGGTTTCTTCTTAGCCAGTGTTTATGTTGCTGATTGATTGTTCTCATGCGTCAGCGGTTGTATGCCTTGTTGTGTTTGTCAAACCCAATATCCATAAAGTTTGTTCTATATTGCAAACCCCAGGAGCTGAAATTGCACCTCGGTTGATATCGTCGTATGGGTTAGAGTCTGTAGTCGTCCATATCAGCAATGTTTGACTAAACCAATAAATGAGCGAGTTAAATTTATAGACACAGCTGTGAGTCTTTGTGTCTTACAAAAACAGTCGTGAAGTAATGGACTCAGCAACCCATGCTTGTCGTAGAGGCGACTAACGGGATCGGGTTGTCAAGCTCGCTGACTTGGTTGACACATGTCACCATAACCCATTTGCGTATATCGAAGCTCATGTTGTTTTACACCGGATCGTCTGGTGAAGATTCGATTATTTACAAACCGGGTATTGCTGAAATATTGTTGAGTGCCGCGCTATAACAACAAAAGCAAGCAAGCAAACAAACAAACGAATCGCGCGTTATCAGTGCGAGCAATATGCTTGTATGTGTATGTAAGTGGCGGGTAATGAAGCTGTCTTGAGACCTATTGCGTGGCTGAACGTATCGATGTCCTTTAATAGGATGTAAGTGCACCAATACAATTCACAGTGAGTGATATATTTAACGATTTTAAATGTTGTAAATACGTACTTGAGGAATGAATCACATTCTCATGTACAATATATTAAGCAGACCAGTCTTTCTTGCAGACGAATACAACTCGGTTTGAAATTACACTTTAGTACCATATTACTCGTAGTTTGAAATTAACTCATCTCCTACTGAGGGGCTGGTCTCTCCTGCAAAGGACTCTTCAAGTATTAGTTAGCTGTGAATCACTGAGTAGCTCTCCGATCACGAGGTACGACATGTGACCATGGGTGGCGTAACTATAAACGAATCAGAACTGTTGCATCGGGACATGTGACAAGGGCGGAGCTGGCTGAAACACCTTAAAAGACACCGTCACCAACAGCAGAGTGGTGCGGGTTTCAAAGTCAGCAGAACGTTCGTATCGCGATCGTTGCCCTTCCACGTTTGGCTCCTTGTAATGAAGAGAGGGATTGAGTAAAGCTAGGTGAGTATAGAGCCTGGTGTTGACTTTAATTATTGAATGAATGTGCGCCATCCTCACCCCTCACTCCTTCTTAGCATCCCCCAAGTGTAGTGTGTAGTGTGTAGAGCTTGTCCTGTCCTGTCCAGTCCTTGTAATGTAGAGAGGGATTGAGTAAACCTAGGTGAGTATAAAACCTGGTGTTGAGTTAATCATTGTATGAATGTGCGCCAGTACCTGAACGCAATGTGGTTAGTTATGGGTCGTGGTCGACCAACACCTCACTCCTTCATTTAGAATCTCCCAGTGTAGAGTGTAGAGCTTGAGCTTACATTTCGTACTGACCAAGTGGAACGGTCATATTAATAAGTTACTGTTGAAAGGCCTTCTGACACCCAATCGGCAGTTACGACAATACTATACTCGATATTTAAACAAACCTCGAGCATCTGTGCCATTCTCTCAAGAGTCCACAATGCTGTCTACCGATCTCATTCATTTGGCAGCCAGTGCAGACCTTTTAGTACTGGAGTGATGTTGTCAAATTTCCGGGTACCCGTGATCATTCTTGCAGCACTGTTTGCAGTTTGACCAACTGAGTCTTGGTTATGCCATACATGAGGCTATTGCAGTAGTCCGGAAAAGATTACATGTTGACGTGGGTGACAGCTTAGCATGTGCATGTGCATGTGCATGTGCATATGTCGTGAAGTCTTCAGGAAATGTCTTGTTTGACCAATAGTATCTATGTGATCTTGTTTATCAGCTAACCTGCTTTAAGGCAACCATGTTCAATAAGATTATCAGCGGTTGATCTTCTGAAATAGGACACCATATCACGTGTAAGCATTTTTATTAGTATGGTCCCTATGCATTTCAGTAACTGTGTTCGTCAAAGTCACACACGGATCTAAGGTCAAACAAATATCATTATTTGTAGAGGAATCAATTCTTTTCTCGTATACATGTGTACACTTTTTGGGAGACAATATTGAAAGGACTGAAAAGGATATCCATTCAGTTTGTACACATTAAGTATGTGTTGATTTACACATTTAAAATCCTTAGATGACCGACTCGTGGGTAGGTTCGGAACGGGTCTGTGTGATTGTGTGTTGTTTACCACTGCACCCATCGATGCTGGCAGCCATAAAGCGGCGGTGTGTGTATAGCGTCGGGTCTGGACGAGACAATCCACTGATCAACCCACGCAATTGGGTTACAGTGACATGTGTCAACCATGTCAGCGAGCCTGGCCACCCGTCCTGTTAGTCACCTCTGACGACCTGCGTGGGTTGTTGAAGACCAATTCTAACACCGATCTTTACGGGTATTCGAGTTGGAGGGATAATTTCTCAATTATTGTCATTAGATCCATCCCCTCAAATACCGCACGGTGGTGGTGGCAATGTTGCAGGCTATAGAACCCCCGCGCAATGAGTTGTAATATTTGAAATGCAACAGTACGTCATTTATATGCATCAGGCAAGCAGCAGGTGAATAAGGGTAAGATGGGTGAACGCCGTCTATCGAAATTAGAAGTGACGGTTAGGTGTTGGTTTTAGTGTGACGTACAGAGGCATATATACAAGTACGGGAGAAGTGTTTTTAAAGTTGAACTGATATGGACGTGGTGACAGTAAAGTGGCAACAACTGTTATGAACACAATATATAATGTTACACAATGATATAAGGTACAGGATAATACCAGTTAGAGCCATAGTTATGACGTAGAGGTTCACGAATGATTTAAATACAGAAATTGATGGTAAGCAATGGGCATGTAATACGTTTTGCTACTACATTGCCTATTACCTAGTAAGTATTCCTTTTTGTCAACTGTTTATTACTGACGTTGAAGGGGTGTTTCTACATTGTTTCTAAATAAAATTGTGTCAGTTGGCCATAAAGATATATGTTGAAAAAGAGCACGCCATTACTATCGGAGAGAAACCGTAATACTTAAGAAAACGCATTTTTTAAAATCATTATACAACTTGCTTCGCAGTCCTTATTTTGCATGTTGAAAATTCATTGGATTTAGAGTATCGCGAGGTCTTGAGTCGTGTAATATTTCACAAATTAACCTACTGTTAACTTCCATGCGAGTATGGTCATATTGATAGTTGAACAGAATTTATGAACAGTATGATAAGGTAACGATTGAATTTCTTAGACAAACATTATCAGCACATTTGGAGATATACGTTTATCACGACATATCCCAGAAGAGACCTCCACACAACATACATTCTTTCGGCCCAGGCATGCGTGATGAGGTAACAATGGTGGCATTTAACAAGGGAAGGGGAAAATATGGAAACAAATCGAAGCCATAAATAATAAGTCCCAAGCTCTAGGCGGATATATGTTCCCTGGTCACGGTCGGGGTGTCCTGATGTATATGGCCTCTTGCAGTTTTCTTTGACGCCAGTTGTTGTTGCTGGTAGCTAGGACTTTGGTGGCTTCACACATTATGGCATGGTTTTGGTTCTTGTTGATGTGGCCAGAGATTGCGGATTTGAGGTCGAGTTTGTTGACGGCCGTTTGGTGTTCTTTGAGTCTGATGCTGAGGGATCCAACAAATGGACCAACACAAAACTGAGTTAGGAAAAGTCCCATGTTGAAATAGCAGACAAGGTACCGAAATAACAGACACAAAGAAAAGCACAATATGTGGGAAAATAATATTGGCCATACTTTCAGATCACTGCGATCACAACTTGATCAGCGAAAGAAGGACCTCCTGGCGGATATTGAAAGGTCTGACGAAAGAGACTCATCCACTCGACATTTCCTGCAGCTGTCTTTAACACCAACAACCTGTCAAAGCTGAAATACATCGAGGATTTTGTGATTTTGTGCCATCTTGACCAAAGAAATGGATAAAGAAGAACATGCAAAAGGTATTTATTCGTTTCGTGCCCATGTGGAACTGGAACACAGAATTCCATGATAGTGTTTACAGAGAACAATATTCTTGTTACTACACACCTTTCAATAGTGTTTTATATTGGATTACAATTATATTTCCATAGAGTGTTATATTTTTTGGATTACAATTTCTCAGTGAATTGCAGATGAATCTAGAACTGTTTGGGGTTGAATCTAGAAACTAAGAAGTGTCATCCCAAATCTTACATTGGACTACTTTCAAAATGGCATTGTGTATTCACTTAGCCTTCCGGCCTTAGGAAACCATGTCAATTTACATTTGTCCAGGGGTATACAAGGTACGTAGATACCAGTTGTCAGACTTCCGTTTTATGGAAACGGCGATGGCTGGAAGTGGGTTAGATCACTGTAGACTTTTATGTGATTAGGTGCCTTTGACTCCACAAGGGGTTTTGGTTCAAATCACAGATGGACTCCAACCTAACAAAATTTGTACTTTACTCAGAAAGTGTAATCCCAAATAAAACAGAGTTACACGTTATTCTTAGCAACATGTACATGTCTTTATTATGTTAAATACTTAGCGTACACACACAATTTATAAACACTTGCTCATAACATATTAGAATTTTACAATCGAGGATTTCGTGTGGATGTATAGCAAGTTTTTGATGCTTACTTACATCGATGCGTTGTTTCAGACAAGGGAAGCTCAAACTGAAGATGACTCCGTGGCTGAAATGGAAACCAAACTTAAGAACCTCCACTTGGTAAAATAAAATAATATAATGTATCATACCACTAAAGAAGAGCATATGGGATAG
>NW_025766595.1:0-31463 GCF_003918875.1 Haliotis rubra
ATTTCAGTTTGTAAGTAATCATGGTTGTCAGTGACACCTAGCTTGTCTATATAGGAGGGTAGGTTCTCACTAGATCAGGTGCATCAGCATTGGTGTTCACTTTCCCAGGCCTGTGAGGAACAATGTCATACACGTGTACTCTTGCAGGTTCAAAGGAGCCATCTATGGAGAGACTGGCTGGTGAGTGTGCTTGATGCTCTATGCAACCAGACTAAGACACCCATAGTCCAATAATGATTTTGAAGGGTTTACTCGTGAGATAGATGCAGGTTGCATGACTGCTTCTACCACTTTTGGAAGACACTCCTGTTCACTGACAGTCCAGTTCTTTTCATATGAATTCGAGATCTTCCCCATATGCAATTGCTCGTTCCCTACCCTGGTCATCTAACTGGCCCTAAAACGCAGCTGATTACTGAGTCTGGTCATCTGTGGTGAGGATAAATGGTTTCTGCATATCAGAGTGGAATGAGACAGGGCCCTGAACAAGACTTTGTTTCATTTGTTCAAATGCACAGTTTGGCAAATGTCGAACATAGTGAGAAGGGTTATCTTTCTGTAAAGGGCATTTTAGTGGATTACGCTGCTAGTTTGGAATAACCCTTGAGGAAACTTTCTATAGTAATTGCACAATCATTAGAAGCTGCGAGAAGGTGATGGATGTTTAGGAGAAAAGTACAGAATGAATGGCTTCTGTTTTAGATGGATCTGGTTCTTATACCTTTTTGGAAGAGGATGTGGCCGAGGTGAGAGAACTTCCAGAACAAACTAAAGAGTTGCATTTATCTGGCTTCAGTTTCAGATTAGCTGATCTCAAGCGATCAAGAAACTGCTTGCTTGTAAATGGGAAGATGCTCTTAGAGCGTCTTGCTGTGTAAATCAAAGATATCGTCCACATATACGGGACATGCTTCCATGTCAAGCCTTGCAGGAGCTCTTGCCATGACCATCTAGGAAATGTGGAGGGCATTGCGTAGCCCAAAAGGCATAACTTGCGCCATGTATATAGGCCACTCTGCGTGACAAAGGGATGCCTTGTGAGCTGTTTCCAGAATCCATAGAGGAATTTGCGGAGAACCCTGATGCCGATCAAGCGTGGAAAATATTTGAGCATGGGAATCACCAATAGCATCAAATGCATCTCCCAGGCAAGGAGGCAAAGGATAGGAAGCCGGAACAGTAATCTTATTCTAATGATCTGTAATCTATAGCAAAACAAGGACTCACCCGATTTCTTCTTGACTAGAGACCACCGGACTCTGCCATGGGGACATGGAGGGTTCAATGAACCCAAGGTCAAAAAGGAAGTTCCTTGGTCTATCGATCAGTTTCTGCTTTGCCTTCAGGGCTCTTCGATGGGAGACAGCAGATGAACAGATTTGGAGCCAGGAGTACTGTGTCTATCCTATGTGAATATAGGTTAGTAACACCAAGTTCAGTTTGTCCAGCAGCAAACATACATCCCTGTTGGCTTTAAGAGTCTAGATAAGTCTGACTTCTGAGTATCGATTCAAGATCTGCCTTACTAGGATCAAAGTTTAGGTTTGAGGCTTACTTGGAGATGTAGGCGGGGTCCTGTCCTCCAAAGGGATGTATGAAGGCAACATCGACAGGGTGAGGCAACTGCTATGACCTTGCGGGGAGGGTGGGACAACTGGTTCACTAGTTGGGTTCAAAGGAGTAAAACATGCCCTACCCTTTGACTGTACAAAGACACTTAGCACCTATGCCAATTTGCATGTAGTCAATTGAGGGACTAGTTGCCGAATAGAAGGCACGCATGACTGACCTTTGTGGTTTACCTCAACCTAACAGGAATGGTGACTTGCATGTTACAGGAGAGTATGGTGACAGATGCACATGTACATGTACAAGTCCCTGAGGCCAGTGGTTGGAGAGGTACCATGACTAAAACCATGATGGAGGGCAAAGAGTATGTATTTGTATAGTCTATGATGAAGAAACTTCATTTGAGTAGAGGAAATCTTGCCCTAGGATGATTGAAGATATTGCACTGATTTGAGTACTAAAAAGTTGTGAAAGTCGATTGTGCCATACCACCAATGTAGAGGAAATCCTAGCTTAGCCAAAGTACTTTAATGTATTTCTCCCCCAACACCGCTAACATGTGAGAGCGTACTGTATCCTGCATCTGGGACAGGGGAATACCTACCCTTTTCAAAGTGGGGAGAGCCGGGAACTGACAGAGTGGCACCTGTGTCTACTAAGGCATGACAGCAGAACATCACCAACCTTGACATACACTGTATTCTTAATCTGTGACTGATGGGATATACTAGATGATTTGGGGGGTACTGGTATGCCTGCTGAAAGAAGATTTGGACGTTTTCTACCTTGGGGCTCTTAAGGTGTGCCTGCTCATAGGCCAGGGCCTACCAACAGGCACAGAAGCCATATTGCTGATTCAATCGTAGGCGACATACCCTAGATAAATGATGTAATACTGCAATAGCTACATTGATGATTGGAGGATGGACCTTGAAACTCTAGACCTACCAGTCGTTACCACAACCCCGGCAATTACCTGAGGTTTGTCTGTAGTTGTTCCGCTGTTGTTATTTGTTGCCGTTGTTGTTGCTGCCGTTGTTGTTGCTGCAGGGGCTGGGCAGAACGACGTGTGTTGACTCTGGGCTGGCAGTGAGACTGATCACGGTTGACATATGTGTTGACATTCTACCTCTGGGGAACGTGGGCCATCTGAGGCAGTCAACTTGTCAAGTTGCTGCTGTTGTGTTGTCAACAGAGCAGCGATGGTGGCCAGTTGATCGTTGTCAACCACAGGAGATGTCACAGATGATATGGATGGGGTGGCATCCTGGGTGGCTTGAAGAGCAGCTTCAGCCAGTCTTACCTGATCAATGATAATGTCTCTAGTGATTGTGGATCATGGGGAATGACTAATCCCTTCAAAGGAGGCTGCAAACCATTGATAATGGCTTGAACAAGGAGGGTCTCAGGGATCTGGAGGCCAGCTGTCATCTCGTGCACACGTTCAATGAAGGCAGACCCGGACTCGGTGTCGTTTTGGCGGGCGGACAGGAGAGAAGCCGTCTGTGAGGAAACGTCGTTGAACCTACGAGTGAAGACGGCTTCAATTGGGCTGCGGTTGTTGGGGCTGGATGAGAGAGAGTCCAGCCAGGTAGCAGCAGGTCCGTCTAAAATTACAATGGCAGGAGGTTCAAGTAGACGGAATCTGTGAGTGATTGATACTGTCGAAAACAATTCATTTCTTCCAGCCATTTGTCGGGCGTTGCCTGTACCGTTGAATGTTGGCACCAGATCACTCACGTATGCCATATTGGGAGACTGTGTGTCTTGTCGCACGGCTGAAGGATGACCCCCTCAGTGTTTGGGCCCGACGCAATCCTATCCTCGTTGATAGTGACTGGAGGATTAACGCTGTCTGTGTTTGGGCCCGAAGCTATGGTTGTAAGGTCATCCAGTGGTTCATCAAGGCCGCTATTATTCGTCGGCGGGGGTCGGAGGTCGGTGTCCGGTTCCTGGTGTATGTAATTTGTGGGTTGGTATGTAGCCATAGGTCGATTTTTGATTCTCCGCCACCTATTAAAACGCGAGTTTTGGGGAATCAGCTCGCTTGGCAAGAGGTCGCCCATACCAACCCACACACAACACAACACCTGAGTAAATAAACAAGGAGTTTATTACACAGCAGTCACTGAACGATTTTACATAATCAGTCAATAATAACATAGTTTACAATTAATTATTAAAACATGTTTACAATGCAATCAGATATCAAAGTACATAAACATCACATGTAGATTCGTTACACACGACACATACTACATTAATCGCGATACATATTCCAATGTACACAACAATAGTTCAGAACTCTACACATCACCCCAGTGGGGGTTCATACAATCTACATTCTGTAACGGTCCCAACCAGCATAGTATTCACAACGTAATACAATAGTTAAAATATCCGACACACTCTATACACTCTATAATAGTCAGTATTAAATAAACAATCCTTAACTTAATACAGAAGATATGAGAGACACATACTAAGGGGATGCCTCGTTCCACATAAACCTGAAGGTACTGCCAGGGTTGTAACTTATAGTTACGGTATTTTACAATAGATTAAAGTTAACCTAGAATAACAATGGTATATATGTCAAGAGTAGAAGAAAGTAAAAGTTTCTTACCTGAGTAAATAAACAAGGAGTTTATTACACAGCAGTCACTGAACGATTTGTGACTGTGTGTTGTCCCTGTTTTATACCTATTCCATTTTATCTTAGATAATCCCATTTACTGATACACTGACGATAAAGTTGTTGTTGTGAACTTCAGTTGCTATATCTAAATCCTATTGCCTAACTCGACTGACGATACGGTGCCAACTGCGCACTTAAGCTACTCTATCTTGACCGGATTATATGATAATTTTTCATTAACGTATTGAAGACATCGGTGTTGATGGGTGAAGTTCACAGTGCATTTGATTAGCTTATTGCTATCTGCAGACCCGGACCAGATACTGGTTTCCGGATGTTCATTATCAATGTGACCCTTGGCAGCTTGAAGATTGTGAACCGTGGTCAGTTAATCTGTACATGTCAGTTTTCAATAATATATACTGTCATAAATATTGGTAAAACTTTGTCTAGTTTTACCGTGTTAATACAATGTGTTTATGGATACAATACACCGACCCCTGGCAGTGCCTAGAAGTGGCAAAACATAGGACTTTCAAAACCAGACACCTAACATCTGATCTTTGAAATGATCTTATTTACAGAAAATAATAACAGTTTTCTCAACCATATCAATAAAATAAAATAAAAAGATATGTTTTTCCTTTTCATAGGCAGTGATGATCTAGACTTGCCACATCTTGTAGACTTTCCTGGGCTGCAATGGGTATGTCTGTTTCAGGGTGTGTATGACAGATTTATCACAAATACCAAAGGCATTTGCGGAAAGTGGGTGAGTTCATTTTCGCGCGGATTTCTTTTATAATGTAACCGGGGATAATATTTCGTAACATATGTATTTTTGAAACGTTTTATATACTACCAACTATAATTTTACTTTCGCTGTATATCCCTACACGGCCATCCCACCGGACGACCTATATAGACAGACCCCCGAATCCAGTGTATCAATCGAAAGTAAGCGGCACTATATAGAATACAATTGAGCCACGAGGGACCTACAGACTTTAGAAGCTGCTGGCCCTGACTCAACTCTCCAAGAACTCATTTAAAATACAACAACAGGACCTGGCTTATCAAGGGAAACACAACATTGGAAATGCGCACTTGCCACGGCCACTGGGCAAGCAATTGAAGGGGATGGAAATGATCAGGTGATTTATGTTACCATCTGATGCCATACAAACACATGAATGACACCAGAAAAATTCAGCCATTAGTCCATTTTCGTAGAAATATATAGATTGACGTGGCCAAAAAATGTAGTTTATAAAATAGCATAGTTTTGTCTAAACACTTTTATAGATGTTCTAAATATATTTCTAAATGTATTTTTAAATGTACAATGGCAAATATATATACATGTTGGACACATATTTTTTAGATCAATGTTTTGATTAGGATATCCAAGTAGAAATGCGATTTCAATTATTTTGTTTTGTACTTACATCCATGTTCATATAACATTTTGAGTGTTTCTATAAACGATTTAACTTTAATACTGTGGGAAAATAGTGCTCAACAGGCAGGGAAGAACAAAGTACCATAGTTTAACGTTTTGGTTTGACGCGACCGGGGATCGAACCCAGGACCTTCCAATCACCGGGCGGACGCGCTAACCACTAGGCCATGGAGGCAGTTGCAAGAAAGAAGAAAGGTAGCGACTAATAACTGGTTTGATCCATAAGCGGCTCTTTCAGTAAACACAATCTTGTTGGTTATGGTGAAAAACACTCACTCATTATATGAACCACTGGATTGTTTGAAAGGTTCTGTTGCAGAGCTTCTCCTATATCATTGCTGCCTCTGGCAGAAAACACTCACTCACTCACGCACTCGACCACTAGATTGTTTGAACAAGGTTCTGTTGCAGAGCATCGCCTATATGAATGCTGACTCTGGCAGATACACTCACTCACGCACTCGACCACTCGATTGTTTGAACAAGGTTCTGTTGCAGAGCATCACGCCTATATCATTGCTGACTCTGGCAGATACACTCTCTCACTCACCCACGCACTCGACCACTAAATTGTTTGTATATGGTACAAGGCGGGAAAACACTCACTCACTCTATTGAAGCCTGGAGTTAAGCATTCTGTTACAGAGCACTACCAGTAACATGGCTGACCAGGGTTGATAACAACACTCACTCATTCACTCACTCGGCGTTCGATTCTTTGTGCACGTTTTCGATACTAAAACACGTATTATTAATAATATTATAATGTATATTCCATAAAGCCTACATAAGTGGGGTCATCTTATAAGAGATCAGATAAAACTTATTCAATTGCAATTCCTTCTTATACACACTGCACTGTAATGTACCAAGTTTTCTACAAGGTTTAAAATAGATATCTATAATTGTGTAGCCCAGCTGCTTCAGGTGAATACTAATCAATATGTGTGTTCATCTGAGTATCAGTTTGTGTTCTAATACATATATATGTAAACATACATACATATGAATAACGTTGCTTTAAGGCGGTATATTTTGTAAAAAACCACTAATACAGACTCCATACGTGATCTTTAACCATCCTGATTATTTTAATGATAGTTGGTTAAACGATAATGTACGATGGATATTTATTGTGCGCATTTTGACACGACACGGGATTCAATTACCGAGCTGCTGGATGCTCTATGACCAAATAGCTTAAACAATACTCATCAATATTCCATCAAAATACATGCTGTACATAATGGACCAGGCAATCCAGTGATCTACTGCACTTAGGCATCGGTCTGTTCAATTGGGATAAGATAGCATTCAATTTTTCGGGGGAAATTTAAAGGACCATTATTATACATATTATGTACCTCTGTTTAGAAACGCTCTGTTAAGTTGGAGGTTGGTTTCCGATCCTCTCTATATACTTTTAATTTTGAAACAATTTGTAAGATATAGAGAGCTTTCTGGGATTGTTCTTTGAGTATGTCATATGAGGCCAGAAACGTAAAATGATGATGGAAAATATTACCCATGAATTTGGCTTCCTTTACAATTGTAACAACAGGACCGTCTAACATTAATGTCGGAAAATACTAAGCAGTGTCTATTTTTCAATCTGCTTGATTATTTTAATTAAACTTGCACACCATCGTTAAGGATATCAAATATTCTACATTTCTGTGTAATTTCAAAGACGTAGGTAAATCCAGTGGCGCTACGAGGCAATTCTCGCACAACGGTCTTTTCAGAGAATTGTGAGATGAATACTGTTCAAAGGAAAAAGTAAAAAAGTAAAAGGGATCGGGTCTATTCCCTGACCTATAATATATATAATAAGGACACTGATTGGAAGTATGTCCAGACGTTGCCAGACAGTTCCGAGAGTACATCAGGACATACTCGATACAGCTTTTCTTTTATTTAAACTGAAAACAATGAATCAACTTCTGTTATGTTTGACGTGATTTAAAATCTGAAATTTTATGCGATCCCTTATTTTTCCCCCTCAGTATATGTGGTTAGAAACACTGAGACAGGGCAGGCCAGCAATGTTGGTGACGATTGAGTGTGTTTGCCTCAACAGTTTACGGAAAGGGACGATTGGTTCAAGAATGCAAAACAATCAACAGCGCTATTATATCATGAGAAATCTATAAACAACGTCAAACGTTCCGATTGCTTTCTTGGAATTTGTGAGTGAACGTGATCACGTGACTGCCTTTGCCAGGGAAGAGGTGGGAGTAATTTTACCGATATATATAAGTAATGCTTTTGCGTAAACATTCTGTTATGAATTAATCCGCAATTATCTGCAGGTTTTATAATGCCATTTCAGGATATACACGATTTTGGTTCCATGACAATTACAAAAAACATTTGTTACCAAAGCCGCAACCAGTCCATCGCTCAAGGAAGTGAATTCGAAGTGGCGAGTTGTTAGTGGGTTGTTGAGAAGTGACGGCCCCGGGCAGAAGTTAAAATATTAAAGCTAGCGAAAGGAAGGTGGGTGAAAAGAATCAGTAGAGAACAGACAGCTCTGCCAAATGCCCCAGTCGGTGGTGGAGAATAGCAGTAGATTAGGTACTGGAAGCTGTCAGGAGAGGAAGTATCGAAAAATGGCAGTAGTTCCGCTGACACGTTATGTGAATTCTGTTTAGCCATCGTGGTGGAACGACGGGTGACGATGTGGATACCGGAAGGAATATACGAAGAATAGACCTGCCACAAGGAAATATCGACATGTTCCTTCTGTGTCACAGTGATTCTCAGCAGTCTATACCTGTGTCATGGGATCCTGTTGACAAGTGACACTGGCTAATGTGGATGTCCTCCTATTACACACAACCATCCAGCTAAACAGTGGACATGTTTGCCCTACATAGGTAAAGTCACAGGTATATGACATCAACACCTTTAACCACATACAGAGCTCCATGCTGAACCATACCACATACAGAGTTCCATGCTGAACCACATACAGAGCTCCATGCTGAACCACATACAGAACTCCATGCTGAACCACAAACAGAACCCCATGCTGAACCACATACAGAGCTCCATGCTGAACCACATACAGAGTTCCATGCTGAACCACATACAGAGTTCCATGCTGAACCACATACATAACTCCATGCTGAACCACATACAGAGTTCCATGCTGAACCACATACAGAGTTCCATGCTGAACCACATACAGAGTTCCATGCTGAACCACATACAGAACTCCATGCTGAACCACATACAGAACTCCATGCTGAACCACATACAGAGTTCCATGCTGAACCACATACAGAGTTCCATGCTGAACCACATACAGAGTTCCATGCTGAACCACATACAGAGTTCCATGCTGAACCACATACAGAGTTCCATGTTGAACCACATACAGAACTCCATGTGCTGAACTCACATACAGAGTTCCATGCTGAACCACATACATAACTCCATGCTGAGACCACATACAGAGTTCCATGCTGAACTCTCACATACAGAGTTCCATGCTGAACCACATACAGGAGTTCCATGCTGAACCACATACAGAACTCCCATGCTGAACCATGCATACAGAACTCCCATGCTGGAACCACACATACAGAACTCCATGCTGAAGACCATACAGAGTTCCATGCTGAACCACATACAGAGATCCATGCTGAACCACATACAGAGATCCATGCTGGACTTACTAATACAGAGTTCCATGCTGAACCACATACATAACTCCATGCTGAACCCATACAGAACCCCATGCTGAACCAGACCACATACAGAACCCACATGCTGAACCACAAACAGAACCCCATGTTGAACCACATACAGAGTTCCATGCTGAACCACATACAGAGTTCCATGCTGAGCCACATACATAACTCCATGCTGAACCACATACAGAGTTCCATGCTGAGACCACATACAGAGTTCCATGCTGGAGCCACATACATAACTCCATGCTGAACTGCAACATACAGAGTTCCATGCTGAACCACATACAGAGCTCCATGCTGAACCACATACAGAACTCCATGCTGAACCATGCATACAGAACTCCATGCTTGAACCACATACAGAACTCCCATGCTTGAACCACATACAGAGTTCCATGCTGAAACTACATACAGAGCTCCATGCTGAACCACATACAGAGACCCCATGCTGAACCAAGTTAAAGAACCCCATGCTTATTGAACCACATACAGAGTTCCATGCTGAACGTAAACATCGCCCTGGTTTTACCAGTCTTTTTTATAGTTTTAAATATAATTATTCCCACAATTTTAGTAGAGAGCATTTTTGGGTCAAAAAGCTGCAGAAATCTTAGAATCCCTTAGAGTGGTTCCCACTATTCCTGGGACGGACTGGAACCCCTTGGTTGTTCAAGCTCGCCCACAGTGCGCTGTATTGTCGAATGTTGCAAATATGAGAGACGGACCCAGCTTTGGAGGATCGAATGCAGCCAAAACACCAAACTGAAAAATGCAGTCTGTCCCGTGAATCAAAATGGCCACCACACAAGAAGGTTTTGGGAGATTTGCTTGCCCAAGCTAACGATCAGTCATGTACGGTACTACCAAGTGTCAGGCAAGAGAGGAAACTGCATGAGTTTGTGCATAAGGTAATACCATTATTGTCTAACGATTTAGATTGGTAAGAATGCTTAACAACGGTTCCTGCAAGAGTTGAACGTATCAAAGCTGATATGTATGGCACTTTGTTGTTAGCTATGCTCAAGGGTTTTTCTAAAACATGTGATATCATTATATGAAAAATGTCATTATCTCATATGAACCTTAACTTAGAACACTATATTTTTATTGATTTTACTGTCCATATATTCTTATGGCAGAAAATCCTACAAATGAAAATGGCACCGTCATCAGGACCTCGAGAAACAAAAAACAGAAAAAAGTTAACAACCGTACATAAAATATTCACTTTTGGTGGAAAAATGAAATCTTTAAATCCACAAATGTGTCCTTATCATTGCTGATCGATGGGAACAAAATTTAAGGTCAAGGGTGTTCAATGTGATTTTATAAATAGAAAGAAAATAGTGGAAAATTAGCCGGAAATGGATGACATTCTCCAAAACATGCATTAATGTCTTTGCACTCAGTATGTCAACCACAAATTCAAAGGAGAAGTGTTAAAAGGAACTAAGTGGAAGATATCTTTGTATTGAATAGTTGCATATGCAGTGAGGTGAGGTACAGGTTCCTGTCTTGTGTAATATGACACAATATGTTGCCCTACTTGATGATAAATCTTTGATTTCAGGGGAATGCATAACGATTTTGATGATCATTACTATTCAGCGAAAATATGTGTAATATCCACGTAGTATGTAATACCTTGTCTGTCAATTCTGTCTGTCCTGTCCGAATGCTGAACCACAAACAGAACCCCATGCTGAACCAGGTACAGAACCCCATGCTGAACCACATACAGAGTTCCATACTGAACGTAAACATCGTCTGGTTTGACCAGTCTTTTATAGTTTTTAAGTATAATTATTCACAATTTTAGTAGAGGGCATTTTTGGGTCAAAAGCTGCAGAAATCTTAGAATCTCTTAGACTGGTTCCCATTTATTCCTGGGACGGACTGGAACTTTGCTTGGTTCTCCGCTCCCACAGTGCGCTGTATTGTCGAATGTTGCAATATTGAGAGACGGGACCCAGCTTTGGACGATCGAATGCAGCGACACCAAGCGGAAGATGCAGTCTGCGAATCAAAATGGCCACCACGCAGAAGGTTTTGGAGATTTCTTGCCCAATAACGATCAGTCATATGCAGTACTACCGAGTGTCAGGCAAGAGAAACTGATGCAGTTTGTGCATAAGGTAATGTACCATTATTGTCTAACGATTTAGATTGGTAAGAATGCTTAACAACGGCTCCTGCAAGAGTTGAACGATCAGCTGATATGGCACTGTTGTCTTGGCGAGAGGTGAGCTCACGAGAGAAGGCGTATTTTGTTCTTAGTGGTAACGACAGTTCCTGCTGTATATGTAAACTTGGACATTGTCTTGCATGCACCCCCGTTGTCTCTGTCTATCTCTTGGCTGTTTGTGTATTTTGGAACCCGACCTGTCGATCGTTGCCGGTGACATTAGTTTCGCCCTGTCACCTGTTTTCGTGAGTGGTACATTTTCACAGGTTTCGATTCCTGGAATGTGAGAGTGAGGCGTATGTTAAGTAAACTTCACCTGGACTTTCCTTCTCTAGTTTTAGATAGTTCCACCACCTCATATAACTGCCCAGCATCTGAGTTCCTTTGACACCTGTCAGATGCTACCTGTCTTTTGATGCTCTTCTGTAAACTTCCTTTCTCACCTGCCCTGATCATGCATTCAGCATGGACTCTTATAGGAGGGAGGTTCTCTCTTTTTCAGCCTTCCTACCATCTTTGGTCACTACAATAAAATTCATCCTTCATCAAATAACTGCCAATATTATGACTTGCAGCCCAGTGGCTGGACATTACCTACCACACCCGGCTACACATAGTTATCCAACCGTATCATTAGCCCTAAGACCCTTTCTCTCATCATCTGATATAGTCAGAGTAGGGGAGGGTCAGGGATGTTGTTGCAGTTGGTGGAGGATGTACCAGTTATTGACATTGTGCTTGGTTATTGATATATTATGTCATCTCTTGAAGATTGTGTGCCAGAATCTTAAAACAACCACACTTGTTAACATCATACAACCGTAGTTATCAGAAGTACAAAATTAATCCATTACTTTACCATGTTTTCTGCTCTAAATAAACTATGTTTGTTTTTTTCTTTACTTTGGATTTAATTATTCATTTTTTCTGTATTCCACGGTCAATGCATCCAGAAAGTAAGCTAACTTGAGTTTTGGATAAGTTCATTTGCTCTGGTAAATGGTACATATTGATATTGTTGACAAAACTGGGGTGTTGCAATACTTTTTTCCATGTGTATGTACAATGTGCAGAAACAAATGAGCAACAGTTGTTCCATTCATGTATTAGCGTTCTCAGATTTGCATAAACGTGCGTAAATAGCATTTTACTCCCGAAACTTGGGGTACTTGTTTCTTCTTCCAACTTGATAGCAAGAATGTTACATCTATAGTGCTTGTTCCTCCATCAGTTTTGCAGGGTGTCCAGGAACACCTGGTGTCCCGGTTGTTCCTCCATCAGTTTTGCAGGGTGTCCAGGAACACCTTGTGTCCCAGTTGTTCCTCCATCAGTTTTGCAGGGTGTCCAGGAACACCTGGTGTCCCCGTGCCCCAGTCATAAAAAAAGTTGGGCTGCATCAACCGTGCACTGCAGATTGGTCTGTTTCAGCAGAGGGTTTACTCCAGTAATACAAAAGGGTGGTGCTGTCATATTTCTGGAATATTGCTCACTGATAGAAAGACCAACAGACAGACAGACAGACAGACAGACCTGTCTATTTATTCCTTAAGGTTATACTACACTAAATGAGAATCGCTTGCTCACCGAGCGAGAAGCGTATGTAAACAAATGAAGAGATAGAGACATGTGACAGCTGTGATTGGATGAAATAGTGTAAGATGTTTGTTTTTTAAAAGCATATCCAACCAGTAATTAAAACTGACCACAATTTTAAGTATTCAGTGCTGTCATTTTCATCACCATGACTTATGCTTATTGTGTGTACAGATATTTTCCAGTAGGTGACATTTGGTGCGGAACTGGGGTTGATGTGTTCCGCTTCCTGTGCTCACAAAACAATCCGGACAAGTTGGCCAGATCGTGTGTTTTTATTGTAGTTTAAAGGCCAGAGTGTACCCATGTGTACATGGAATGGCTGTTGATAGCCTGGATTATTTTTAAAAAAATATAAGGTTACTATAGAAGTCTATGGGAAAACATTTGGTGTTGTGTAACCTGTAGGGTAAGTGCATATTTCAGCAGTTCATAATTTATGGTTTTCCATGTTGATGTACTGCCATGGAAACGTTTTGGGACAAATATAGAGGGAATTTTGAAAGGTAAATGAGTGACCCAAGTGGTAAATTTGGTTGCAGGGAGTGGTTGGGCAGCCGACCAAACAAAAAGCCCACAGAATAGCCCTATGCATAGCAAATAAATGTTTACAGGATGATTTGGTTAAAACTGACAGCTCTGGCAAAAAAATTGAAGTGAGCCATCTCTGTCACAACACTTCTTGTGTAAACACTGACCATTTGACTGTCGAGACCCACGAACACAATATTGATAGAATTCACTGTGGACAACAGGGCTTGTGCACCAAGAGTCATAAACCCTACTGTTTAATGTAAGCATATACATTATGTTGTTAGGTCTTTCTGTTTGGGGCCAGTTTTGTGTATGGATGATCCTCTCTTTGGTGTTGATGTCTCAGATATGCAGTATTTCTTTTCAATAACACGTCTTTTGAATATTGATTTTTTCTACAATGATGGAGTTTGAATAATTCAACTTTTTCTTAGCGCTGCGGTCCTTACTTGTTTTTGATTTCTTATATGTTTTAGCTTTAAGTACTTTATTGTGGCTTTTGTTGATTTCATTATCAATTTTACTTTTTGCAGTGACAGCACACCCGAGCCCATGTCTCAGCGTCAAGAGTGATTTTGCTGGACTTTTAAAGTTCACACTATGCACAGCACTGTGAGCTCTGCCTTGGAAGTTCCGAGTAAAGGTTGTATCACGAGGTAATGACCTGCGCAGTGCCTTGTTTGTAGCTTCACACTTTCGACTGTTCAGGTTGAATTGGGTCTTGTCTATTATTTTAGGGCCGAGACGAAAGTCAGTGCATTTTCTCAAATTTTGCTTTGCCCCCTTGCACACAAGTGACTGCTTTCTGCATTTAGTGTGATCTCCCATGTAACAGTAAGCCATAGCATCAGAGGTATATGACAGAGATTTCTTCAACCTTGGCAAGTCACCTGCATGACTTGAGTAAGCAGCTGAAAACTCAGCTGCACATCTGGATGCACAGTCTAAAGAAAATGTATTTGCCAAATTCTGTTTATCTTGTTTAGTTCTAGCAGGCATCATGTCCACAACAAATTTTGAATTTTTTATACATTTTCTATGACTGGCTGATAGGTGCCTTGTATCGAGAAAAGTTTGCGGACAAACATCCATCTCCCCTGCTTCATACATTTCAGTGAGAGCTGTGTAAGCTGCACTATCAGCATCTGTTGTCAACAATTCTACATCAATTTGGTCTTTCTTTAAGTCCCTGAAACACTCTGCAGCTAACTGTTTTTCATTCCCTATTCATTCTGACATGTGCAAATCAGCAGTGCAGTCTGGAGTGTTTACACAAGAAATGTTGTCAACTAAACTGTGCTTTGAACAAAGTTTGGATTTTGTTTGTAGAGCTAATATTTGGTGGTCACAAGTCTCATTCTCATTGGCTACATAGGTAACTTGAGTGGCTGGCTGAAAAGGGATTTTCCCAACACCTGAACAAAGTGGGTTGTTGTACATGCCATCTGTAGACATGCTGACATTATTCAAATTTGTTCCCCTGTATTTATTTATTTATTTCCCTCATTTCCACCCTCCTGGCCCTCATATCCTTCACATTTTGATGTTTAATATTATCACAAACTCTGTTTGCAGCTTTCTGCATGCCTGAACTGGATGGGGGGTGGAATATCTGCACTCATGCAGAGGACACGGAAACTCTCACTCCCCATGGGACATTTCGACAGGCCTATCTGGAGTCCAGTGTTAGCAGTGGAGGAGCGACGTCCCTTCTTCGCCGCAGCTACTTCTACCTCTTTGTAGAGCTTATGATGCTTAGACAGGTAGCCACAGTTGGTACATTTCAGTCTCTCTGTCCAGTTGAGGCCCCACTGCTGTTCATGCTCTATATCCATAACCAGGTCCCCCTTACAGTTTGTGGATGTCGTGGCATGCTCACGAAATGCCTCATTGAACAGTTTCTCTGTCTCCCCAACGTGGAATAGATGATACACATCAGCAGCAGCCCTGCAGATTTAAAATAAACCCCACTGACTACTTGGGAAACTTCTGAATGATTATTTACAATATGTTGTTGTGTTCGACATTTGTGAATTATCTCCCTTGATGGATGAAATGTATTTTCTATTTCTGTCCCAGCTTAGCCCTTCATTATGGTATTAAAACACTGGGTTTTTTTATTGGTTTTGAAAAACACTCATTCATGAGTCTGAGTTTGGCCACTTACTTCACTTAATCACTGAAAAATGTGAATAAAATTGAAAATTTCTTATGTCACCTTGTTTAAAGATTATTCTTTTAATGAGGCAAGTTTGGCCATCCAAATCATTTAACAATGAGGACTTTTTGTTACCTGCAAGTATTTCAAAGCTTGGGTGACATGAATAAGTAGATTATAGTCATCTTACCTGTCATTTTTTGTTTTCAGTGAACAATCATCCTCCTGAGGGGTGTTTCTCATCCCTCGGCCTCAACAGGCAGACTAGTGAGTGTTTGTACTGGCTGGACTCCAGTCACCCCTGCACTGTTCACTTTCTTATGTAGCTCAGGGGTCAACCTGACAGTCTGGGGCACTTTAAATCTACTTTGCTTATCCCTGGGTTGTTTTTCACCAAAGTTCCAAGGCTTATTTCCCTTTTTGAAATGACTTTTCGAACACTTTCGGTGTGGTGCCATGTTTCCAGAGTATGTCCAGGATGCTAACTCTCTGAATTTTTCAGTGGAATGAAGGCATTAACATTGGATCTTGCCCTCCCATAGTTAAAATACCAAATATGGACCTGTCAGTTAGATGTAAACAGTGCAGGGGTACCGATAGCAGTTCCAGTCAACTGACTCTGTCCAGCCTCTTTTAACACTTAATCTAATTAGTGTCACAACCAAATTCCATGAGATGTGTCAGATTCTTCTATCACTAGTTGCTGTCACCACATTACTCCAAACAGTTCACCATCATTTAAATTGAAATATGAAGTCTATTTTGTTTTGACTTTATCAGTATTGCACATTTTACAGGGTCGAAAAAGATATTTTAGGGGTGACATGTTTGAAGCATCATCTGTGAACCATGGAATTGACCTGTGAACCCTCCTTTTGGGAAACAAGAATAAACAATAGAGGCCTGTGTATGGTCATAGAAAGTTCTTTATTAATACAGAAGTACATGTTGCAATAAGCTGCCCAAACCATGGTAATTTAACTCTTAACAGCTTTTATGATGTATCAGATCTCTGCATATAGGTGCCATACAGACATGGCAGTGAGCACAAAGTATAGCCCTTGAACCAATTTCAATTTGTTTCTAAGGAGCTACATACATTTACAATAAATACATCACAGATTTGCCTAGTGCAGATGCACACCATTGTTTCTACAGGTTATACTACATTAAATGAGAATCGCTTGTGCAAATCTCAGAATGCTGGTATAGACTATTTAAAGGCCAGCTCAGTGTTCTACCAAGAAGGTGAGATCATTGTTCATTGGCATATAGTATTTACAATCGGTGGGATATTAGATATAGATGTGCCAGCCACAGACAAAGTAATAGACTCTTGTTTTCTTTTATCACAGGAAACGGTTTTTTGTTTCATACTGTTTCTGTTTAATTTCAGAACTGAACCTTGAAGAGACATGGTAACGGCAATGATTGCATACAGGCTGCTGAAGCTGAATATGCTGCTGCTGCAATATGTCAACATATGTATGACTAACATCACTTGTGGGTGGTGATTCTGCTTCGACAAACTGCATGTGTCGGGGATGTGGGCAGTGTAAGGCAAGCAGTGTCAGGGATGTGGGCAGTGTCGGACTGGCAGTGTCAGGCAGGCTGTGTAAGGGATGTGGGCAGAGTCAAACAGGCAGTGTCAAGGATGTGGGCAGTTTCAGCCACGCAGTGTCAGGGATGTGGGCAGTGTAACGCAGGCTGCCATGGAAGCAAGATCTGTGAACATTTGAAGTCTAAACAGACTGACAAGCAGAGTGGGGACTACAGAAAGGGTCAGTTAGACCCTGTACCGTGTTTCAGCAAAAAACATGAACTTTCTTATTCAAAATATTGAAAATGTGCAGTGATGCTGCAGAACTGTATATACTAATTACTTGCTAAAGACAGATACTGTGTAACTTTAAGTTTAAATGCATCATAATGTCTCTAAAGCTATGTGTTGTGATTAAGTGCTATGTCACAACCAACTGTGACTGTGGTGAAAATCAGGAAATATGAATAAAATTTTACTATATTATGTGATATAGTATTTTTGAAATACTTTGACTTTGTTTTTCTGTTCTCCTATAACTTTAATGCCTAAAGGCAATCTGGGAAAGGTGCATGGCCTTTACACACACCCCTGTTCACACAGGCCACTCTTTCTGCATTTATGCTGTGTGGCTCAGCAGACAGGTGTTCGACATAGGTGCATTTACTGTTTTGGCACAAATGGCTGATGTCGTAATCACCTATGTCGAAGTTTTCTCTGTGTACTATGAAACCCCAGCCGGTGAGCATGAGTAGCACGCCACTGGTAGGCTATGGGGCAAAAATACCGCAATACCCCATACCCACTGTGCTTGCATGCTCCACTCCACATATGCCATATGCCATTTTCCTCACTGAGGACTGAATTCTTCACAAACTTGGCTCTATATCTTTTGAAAAAGGCTTGAATATTAGCCATTTTAGGTATCACATGCATCTAAAAGGCACGTGCGGCGTAGTGATACATACATTCACCATAATGGAACCAATCTGACTAAGTATGATGCGTCCGCTCACTCACTAAAACAATATGCAATCAGAAAATTGAAATAAATTCAGAAAGAAAATTAAAAAAAATATTTTCAGTTGAAAACACATGTATACATATTTCACATGTTCCTGTCAGTAAATATGCAAAGTTTCAAGTGAATATTTTGAAAAATAACAGACATATAGCAAATTAAACACTTGCACTACCTTCACCATATCAGGCCTCAGACCACAATTATTTTCCTTCTTTGCTATCTACAGTGACATGCCAGTGCACCATAAATAATATCAGTCGTAGGCTGTTCTCCTGTTGCATGCTGACCAACCTGCCACTTGTCACCTAACCGGCAAAATATGGGCCTGGATCGACCATGTCAATCTTGCTGTATCCACTGTAAACAATGGTCACCGGAAGTTACGAGCCGAAACACTAGACAGCCTTGAACTTGGGGTCAAACCAAGGAAGGCTGGTGTCAATACCATGTGTAGATTGTGGACCAAACAAATTTTGCAATAAAATACAATGTCTTACCTTTCATTTAAGCTATCACAAGTAACCCTGAAAAGATTAGCACAAACAGAACAGCCCATTTAAACAAGGCACTATATTCTCATATTTTCCTTCCGGGTCATGGTAAAAGTTAAGGGGGTAACTGTGGTCTGAGGCCACATTGTCTCCGTCAGAACACACAGTCATTGGTCAGCGAGCACTTGCCCAAGTTCTTGCAAGGCCAAGAGTTGACGCATCTGCTGTCCCACTTGTCTTTCCAGCTCATCCAAAATGTTTTTTGATCGGGTTCAGTTCTGAGGAACAAGAAGACCAGTCAATTTCATCAGCACTTGTTACTAAGAAGTTGCACGCGGCTATAGAATTGAATGTCAGTCATGTGATTGCTATGTCTTAATGAGTACATCAACACCGTTTCTGTGCACAATATAGCTGAATCTATAAATATTTATACTGTATCACTTGTTTCAAAAAGGGAAAGATATCCTTCAACCCTGCAACAATTTGCTTGGACTCTCCATCCCAATTGTACATTATTATACTCAAACTAGACATCAGAATTAACCACCAACCCAGTGAGTCACCTACCCAGACAGCCAAGGTGTGGGTCACCTACCCTGCTAGCCAGTGTGTGAGACACCTACCTACTGTGTCACCCACCCAATATGTGAGTCACCTACGTTGCCAGCCAAGGTGTGGGTAACTTACCTAGCCAGTCAATGAGAGAGTCATCTACCTAGCCAGCCAAAGTGTGGGTCACCTACCCACTGTGTCATGTCCAGCCAATATGTGAGTCACTTGCCTAGCCTGCCAAGGTGTGGGTCACCTACCCACTGTGTCACCCAGCCAATATGTTAGTCACTTGTCTAGCCTGCCAAGGTGTGGGTCACCTACCCACTGTGTCACCCAGCCAATATGTGAGTCACCTACCTAGCCAGCCAAGGTGTGGGCCACCTACCCACTGTGTCATGTCCAGCCAATATGTTAGTCACTTGCCTAGCCTGCCAAGGTGTGGGTCACCTTCCCACTGTGTCATGTCCAGCAAATATGGTAGTCACTTGCCTAGCCTGCCAAGGTGTGGGTCACCTACCCACTGTGTCACCCAGCAAATATGGTAGTTACCTACCTAGCCAGCCAAGGTGTTGCTCACCTACCCACTGTGTCATGTCCAGCAAATATGTGAGTCACTTATCTAGCCTGCCAATATGTGAGTCACCTACCTAGCCAGCCAAGGTGTGGGTCACCTACCCAATGTGTCATGTCCAGCCAATATGTGAGTCACCTACCTAGCCTGCCAAGGTGTGGGTCACCTACCCACTGTGTCACCCAGCCACTATGTGAGTCAGCTACCCAGCCTGCCAAGGTGTGGGTCACCATCCCACTGTGTCATGTACAGCCACTATGTGAGTCACCTACCTAGCCTGCCAAGGTGTGGGTCACCTTCCTATCCTGCCAAGGTGTAGGTCACCTACCCACTGTGTCACCCAGCCAATATGGAGTCACCTACTCAGCTTGCCAGTGTATGAGTCACCTACTTAGGTAAACACTGTCAGTACGTGAGTCACCTTGCCCGACCACCACTGTTGGAGTCAGTTGGCCAGTCAGTGTGAGTCACCTAGCCAGCCAGCCAACCAACCAGCCAACTAGCCAGCCAGTGTTGGAGACACCGAGCCTGTCAGTCAGTGAGTGAGTCATTCATCTAACCAGTGAAGACCAGTTAATCACTTAGCCAGGAAGCTACTGTGAGTCTTCACCTCAGTTTGTCACTGAATGAGTTATCAGTCTAGTCAGTGCCTAGCCAGTCTTGTCAACAAGGCAACTAGTGTGTGAGTCACCTAGCCAGCCAGGTAGCCATGCAGCAAGAGAATGACTCACCTTGCTCCTTAGCTGTCTTAAAAGAGAAAGGGTCTTAGGTATAATGAAAAGGGTTGGATAACCTAGCCTTATCTTACACAAGCCTCACTGTCACATCCCAGGCAGCGAAACCTGTGAAAATGTACCACGGGATAAAGTACTCACGAAAACAGGTGACAGGGCGAAACACATGTCACCTGCAACGATCGACACCATCGGATACCAAAATACACAAACAGCCAATTGATAGAAAATGACAACTGGAGTCCATACAGCACAATGTCCAGGTTTATACGTACAGCAGGAACTGTCATTACCACCAATCAAAAATATGTCTTCTCTTGTGAGCTCACCTCTCACGACGACAACAGTGCCATATCAGATGATAGTGATAATTCAACTCTTGCAGGAACCGAACATTCTTATCAATCTGAATCGTTAGACAATGAAGGTACATTACCTATTGCACAGACTGCATCGGTTTCTCTTGCCTGACACTTGGTATTTGTCGTACATGACCGATCATCATCAGGCAAGAAATCTCCAAAATCTTCTTGCATGGTGGCCATTTTGATTCGCAGACTGGATCTTCCGCTTGGTGACGCTGCACTCGATCGTCCAAAGCTGGGTCCCGTCTCCTCATATTGCAATATACGACAATACAGCGCACTGTGGGAGCCGAGAACCAAGCAAAGTTCAAGTCTGCCCCAGGAATAAATGGGAACCAGTCTAAGAGATTCGCAGATTTCTCCAGGTTTTGACCCCAAAGATGCCCCCTATTAAAATTGTGAATAATTGCATTTAAAAACTTTTAAAACTCTAGTAAAATTAGCACAAGTGTGTTGGTGTATTTCCTCTTTGAATTTATTTAGGAATATTCTTAAAACATACCGCATTTCATCTATAAACGTTGACATTAAACGCCGGTGGTGAAGAATGTCTTTAGGAAATATACGACTAGACGTATAAAGGAGGATATACAGTGTTGTACTGCGCCTGTGCTCAATGACGCTTCTGTTAGATCCCGTTCGCCATCGAAACCATTTCATGAAATGTTTTGTCCCATGTATGTGCGTGCGCGCGCGCGTGTGTACTCTTGAATTTGTGCGTGTGCGCGCGTGTGTACTCATGAATATGTGCGCGTGTGTGCATGCGCGCGTGTTATGAAGAGAGAAAGGAGAGAGAGGAGAGGGAGGGGAAGGAGGAATAGGAGAACCGACGCTCTACAAAGAGATGGAATAGCGATTGTAGTTATAAAGAATTACTGCAAAGCTATATACTTGTCCGTTTATTAAGTACAACATTGGACGTGCATGCTAGAATGTAAGTAGAAACTTGTCACTGCCTACTACACAGAATTGTAGATGTGTTTGTCTCGCTCTGGCTTCTTGTTTTGGGGGCGGTGGGGTAGCCTAATGGTTAAAGCGTTGGCTCGTCACGCCGAAGACCCGGGTTCGAATCCCCACATGGGCACAATGTGTGAAACCCATTTCTGTTGTCCCCCGCCGTGATGTTGCGGGAATATTGCTAAAAGCGGCGTAAAACCAAACTCAGTCAGTCAGTCTTGTTTTGCCTGTCTTCTTGACCATTATGGCAGGTGACGCTCATGTGATGAGGTATGAGTTTAAGTCAGACACAGAGAAAATATCCGACAGCGCCTCCTCGCCGTTCCCGGGATTTATATCTCCATTTGCATTGTGGTAAATAACCTGCACCCACTGAGGTCAGATTGCAAGGCAGGTATTAGTGTCTTTGGGCAATTATAATGGACGTCACGTTTTATCTGAACGTATATGGTCTGATGCCACGGAACTTTGTGTGTGCCCTTAATACGGACACGAGCCCTGGGGCGTGACAGCTAGTTTGACAAGTTATTGGGAACTTGAGAGCTCGAAGCACCAGATAATGTTAGAGTTTGATACTATGATGTTGTCACACCCATTACAACACGTGTTCTTATTGTGTGTGCTATCGTTGTTATTGTTGTTTTAATTTCTGATTCTATGCTGTTCCCGGTAACTCCTGATCTGTATGAGTTCGTGTGCTGGCAGTGACATACCTCTAATTAAATGTATATATGTAACATATACACATTGACTTTGACGTTGAACTTGACAAGTACGCCCAACGGTATCATGTCATTCATACTGGCAATATTAATATAATATAGAACACACTTATTCTCACCAGAATAAAATACTCTTAAATTCCGTGTATGTATTCTACACAGCAGTCGTAATTCTAAATGAGTCAAGTAATATATATTCCCTGGTCCATCGATCACTTGGTTGTCTGGTTTATTTACAGGCGCTCTAGCATGGCAGGATTACTGCTGTATGGCGTCGGGCAAAAAGTACTTTCAGAGAAATGTTTTGAATTGAGGGTTCCATCGTTAGGGTGGTACATGCTTACTCTTTTGGTGAACACCTGGTGTCACTGCTTTTAAGCGATCCATCCATATAAATATCGCAGCAATTTTGACCCATGACACCAACTGTAGTTTGTTTCTGGGGGTAGTCTAGACTGGGTATTCCCCCCTGACACCAACTGTAGTTTGTTTCTGGGGGTAGTCTAGACTGGGTATTCACCCATGACACCAACTGTAGTTTGTTTCTGGGGGTAGTCTAGACTGGGTATTCACCCATGACACCAACTGTAGTTTGTTTCTGGGGGTAGTCTAGACTGGGTATTCACCCATGACACCAACTGTAGTTTGTTTCTGGGGATAGTCTAGACTGGGTATTCACCCATGACACCAACTGTAGTTTGTTTCTGGGGATAGTCTAGACTGGGTATTCACCCATGACACCAACTGTAGTTTGTTTCTGGGGATAGTCTAGACTGGGTATTCCCCCCTGACACCAACTGTAGTTTGTTTCTGGGGGTAGTCTAGACTGGGTATTGCCCCATGACACCAACTGTAGTTTGTTTTTGGGGGTAGTCTAGACTGGGTATTCACCCATGACACCAACTGTAGTTTGTTTCTGGGGGTAGTCTAGACTGGGTATTCCCCCCTGACACCAACTGTAGTTTGTTTCTGGGGACAGTCTAGGTTGGGTATTCCCCCTGACACCAACTGTAGTTTGTTTCTGGGGATAGTCTAGCTTCCAGGTATTCACCCATGACACCAACTGTAGTTTGTTTCTGGGGGTAGTCTAGACTGGGTATTCCCCCCTGACACCAACTGTAGTTTGTTTCTTGGGATAGTCTAGACTGGGTATTCACCCATGACAGCAACTGTAGTTTGTTTCTGGGGGTAGTCTAGACTGGGTATTCCCCCCTGACACCAACTGTAGTTTGTTTCTTGGGATAGTCTAGACTGGGTATTCACCCATGACACCAACTGTAGTTTGTTTCTGGGGGTAGTCTAGACTGGGTATTCACCCATGACAGCAACTGTAGTTTGTTTCTGGGGGTGGTCTAGACTGGGTATTCCCCCCTGACACCAACTGTAGTTTGTTTCTGGGGGTAGTCTAGACTGGGTATTCCCCCATGACACCAACTGTAGTTTGTTTCTGGGGGTAGTCTAGACTGGGTATTCCCCCCTGACACCAACTGTAGTTTGTTTCTGGGGATAGTCTAGACTGGGTATTCCCCCATGACAGCAACTGTAGTTTGTTTCTGGGGATAGTCTAGACTGGGTATTCCCCATGACAGCAACTGTAGTTTGTTTCTGGGGATAGTCTAGACTGGGGTATTCCCCATGACAGCAACTGTAGTTTGTTTCTGGGGGTAGTCTAGACTGGTATTCCCCTGACACCAACTGTAGTTTGTTTCTGGGGTAGTCTAGACTGGGTATTCCCCATGACACCAACTGTAGTTTGTTTCTGGGGGTAGTCTAGACTGGGTATTCCCCCCTGACACCAACTGTAGTTTGTTTCTGGGGATAGTCTAGACTGGGTATTCCCCCATGACACCAACTGTAGTTTGTTTCTGGGGGTAGTCTAGACTGGGTATTCCCCTGACAGCAACTGTAGTTTGTTTCTGGGGGTAGTCTAGACTGGGTATTCCCCCCTGACACCAACTGTAGTTTGTTTCTGGGGATAGTCTAGACTGGGTATTCCCCCCTGACAGCAACTGTAGTTTGTTTCTGAGGATAGTCTAGACTGGGTATTCCCCCATGACAGCAACTGTAGTTTGTTTCTGGGGGTAGTCTAGACTGGGTATTCCCCCCTGACACCAACTTTAGTTTGTTTCTGGGGGTAGTCTAGACTGGGTATTCCCCCATGACAGCAACTGTAGTTTGTTTCTGGGGGTAGTCTAGACTGGGTATTCCCCCCTGACACCAACTGTAGTTTGTTTCTGGGGATAGTCTAGACTGGGTATTCCCCCGTGACACCAACTGTAGTTTGTTTCTGGGGGTAGTCTAGACTGGGTATTCCCATGACACAGCAACTGTAGTTTGTTTCTGGGGGTAGTCTAGACTGGGTATTCCCCCTGACACCAACTGTAGTTTGTTTCTGGGGGTAGTCTAGACTGGGTATTCCCCCATGACAGCAACTGTAGTTTGTTTCTGGGGGTAGTCTAGACTGGGTATTCCCCCTGACACCAACTGTAGTTTGTTTCTGGGGGTAGTCTAGGCTGGGTATTCCCCCATGACAGCAACTGTAGTTTGTTTCTGGGGGTAGTCTAGACTGGGTATTCCCCCCTGACACCAACTGTAGTTTGTTTCTGGGGGTAGTCTAGACTGGGTATTCCCCCCTGACAGCAACTGTAGTTTGTTTCTGGGGTAGTCTAGACTGGGTATTCTCCCCTGACACCAACTGTAGTTTGTTTCTGGGGTAGTCTAGACTGGGTATTCCCCCCATGACAGCAACTGTTGCTTGTTTCTGGGGATAGTCTAGACTGGGTATTCCCCATGACACCAACTGTAGTTTGTTTCAGGGGGTAGTCTAGACTGGGTATTCCCCATGACAACAACTGTAGACTTGTTTCTGGGGGAGTAGTCTAGACTAATTATTCACCCATGACAGCAACTGTAGTTTGTTTCTGGGGTAGTCTAGACTGGGTATTCCCCTGACACCAACTGTAGGTTGTTTCTGGGGTAATCTAGACTGGGTATTCCCCCATGACAGCAACTGTGGTTTGTTTCTGGGGGTAGTCTAGACTAGGTATTCCCCCTGACACCAACTGTAGTTTGTTTCTGGGGGTAGTCTAGACTGGGTATTCCCCCATGACAGCAACTGTAGTTTGTTTCTGGGGGTAGTCTAGACTGGGTATTCCCCCCTGACACCAACTGTAGTTTGTTTCTGGGGGTAGTCTAGACTGGGCATTCCCCCATGACAGCAACTGTAGTTTGTTTCTGGGGATAGTCTAGACTGGGTATTCCCCCATGACACCAACTGTAGTTTGTTTCTGGGGGTAGTCTAGACTGGGTATTCCCCCTGACACCAACTGTAGTTTGTTTCTGGGGGTAGTCTAGACTGGGTATTCCCCCATGACAGCAACTGTAGTTTGTTTCTGGGGATAGTCTAGACTGGGTATTCCCCCCTGACACCAACTGTAGTTTGTTTCTGGGGGTAGTCTAGACTGGGTATTCACCCATGACACCAACTGTAGTTTGTTTCTGGGGGTAGTCTAGACTGGGTATTCCCCCCTGACACCAACTGTAGTTTGTTTCTGGGGATAGTCTAGACTGGGTATTCCCCCATGACAGCAACTGTAGTTTGTTTCTGGGGATAGTCTAGACTGGGTATTCCCCCATGACAGCAACTGTAGTTTGTTTCTGGGGGTAGTCTAGACTGGGTATTCACCCATGACACCAACTGTAGTTTGTTTCTGGGGGTAGTCTAGACTGGAGTATTCCCCCCTGACACCAACTGTAGTTTGTTTCTGAAGGGGGATAGTCTAGACTGGGTATTCCCCTGACACCAACTGTGGTTTGTTTCTGGGATAGTCTAGACTTGGGTATTCCCCCTGACACCAACTGTAGTTTGTTTCTGGGGTAGTCTAGACTGGTATTCACCCATGACACCAACTGTAGTTTGTTTCTGGGGTAGTCTAGACTGGGTATTCCCCTGACACCAACTGTAGTTTGTTTCTGGGGATAGTCTAGACTGGGTATTCCCCCTGACACCAACTGTAGTTTGTTTCTGGGGATAGTCTAGACTGGGTATTCCCTGACACCAACTGTAGTTTGTTTCTGGGGATAGTCTAGACTCAAGGTATTCCCCCATGACAGCAACTGTGGTTTGTTTCTGGGGTAGTCTAGACTGGGTATTCCCCTGACACCAACTGTGGTTTGTTTCTGGGGTAGTCTAGAACTGGGTATTCCCCTGACACCAACTGTAGTTTGTTTCTGGGGGTAGTCTAGACTGGGTATTCCCCATGACGGCAACTGTAGTTTGTTTCCCTGGGGTAGTCTAGACTGGGTATTCCCCCTGACACCAACTGTAGTTTGTTTCTGGGGATAGTCCTAGACTGGGTATTCCCCTGACAGCAACTGTGTAGTTTGTTTCTGGGGGGTAGTCTAGACTGGTATTTCCCCATGACAGCAACTGTGGTTTGTTTCTGGGGGTAGTCTAAACTGGGTATTCCCCATGACACCAACTTTAGTTTGTTTCTTGGGGTAGTCTAGACAGGTATTCCCCATGACACCAACTGTAGTTTGTTTCTGGGGATAGTCTAGACTGGGTATTCCCCCCTGACAGCAACTGTAGCAGTTTCTGGGGATAGTCTAGACTGGGTATTCCCCCCTGACACCAACTGTAGTTTGTTTCTGGGGTAGTCTAGACTAGAATTATTCCCCTGACAGCAACTGTAGTTTGTTTCTGGGGGGTAGTCTAGACTGGGTATTCCCCATGACAGCAACTGTGGTTTGTTTTCTGGGGGGTAGTCTTGACTGGGTATTCCCCATGACAGCAACTGTAGTTTGTTTCTGGGGGGTAGTCTAGACTGGGTATTCCCCTGACACCAACTGTAGTTTGTTTCTGGGATAGTCTAGACTGGGTATTCCCCTGACAGCAACTGTAGTTTGTTTCTGGGGGTAGTCTGAACTGGTGTTCCCCTGACACCAACTGTGGTTTGTTTCTGGGGATAGTCTAGACTGGTATTCCCCCTGACACCAACTGTAGTTTGTTTCTAGGGGGTAGTCTAGAACTGGGCATTCCCCATGACAGCAACTGTAGTTTGTTTCTGGGGGGTAGTCTAGACTGGGTATTCCCCATGACACCAACTTTTGGTTTGTTTCTGGGGGGTAGTCTAGACTAGGTATTCCCCATGACACCAACTGTAGTTTGTTTCTGGGGGTAGTCTAGACTGGGTATTCCCCTGACACCAACTTTAGTTTGTTTCTGGGGGTAGTCTAGGCTGGGTATTCCCCCATGACAGCAACTTTAGTTTGTTTCTGGGGGTAGTCTAGACTGGGTATTCCCCCCTGACACCAACTTTAGTTTGTTTCTGGGGGTAGTCTAGGCTGGGTATTCCCCCATGACACCAACTTTAGTTTGTTTCTGGGGGTAGTCTAGGGTTGGGTATTCCCCTGACACCAACTGTAGTTTGTTTCTGGGGGTAGTCTAGACTGGGTATTCCCCATGACACCAACTTTAGTTTGTTTCTGGGGTAGTCTAGACTGGGTATTCCCCTGACACCAACTGTAGTTTGTTTCAGGGGTAGTCTAGGCTCAGGTATTCCCCTGACACCAACTGTAGTTTGTTTCTGGGGGTAGTCTAGACTGGGTATTCACCCATGACACCAACTTTAGTTTGTTTCTGGGGGTAGTCTAGGCTGGGTATTCCCCCATGACACCAACTGTAGTTTGTTTCTGGGGGTAGTCTAGACTGGGTATTCCCCCATGACACCAACTTTAGTTTGTTTCTGGGGGTAGTCTAGACTGGGTATTCCCCCCTGACACCAACTGTAGTTTGTTTCTGGGGATAGTCTAGACTGGGTATTCCCCCCTGACAGCAACTGTAGTTTGTTTCTGGGGTAGTCTAGACTAAGGTATTCCCCTGACACCAACTGTAGTTTGTTTCTGAGGGATAGTCTAGACTGGGTATTCCCCTGACACCAACTGTAGTTTGTTTCTGGGGGTAGTCTAGACTGGGTATTCCCCATGACACCAACTGTAGTTTGTTTCTGGGGGTAGTCTAGACTGGGTATTCCCCATGACACCAACTTTAGTTTGTTTCTGGGGGGTAGTCTAGACTGGGTATTCCCCATGACACCAACTGTAGTTTGTTTCTGGGGTAGTCTAGACTGGGTATTCCCCCTGACACCAACTTTAGTTTGTTTCTCTGGGGTAGTCTAGGCTGGGTATTCCCCATGACACCAACTTTAGTTTGTTTCTGGGGTAGTCTAGACTGGGGTAGTGGGGGTATTAGTCTAGGCTGGGTATTCCCCCTGACACCAACTTTAGACACCAACTTTTTGTTTCTGGGAGTTCTAGGCTGGGCATTCCCCCGACACCAACTGTAGTTTGTCTAGACTGGGTATTCCCCATGACACCAACTTTAGTTTGTTTCTGGGGTAGTCTAGACTGGGTATTCCCCTGACACCAACTGTAGTAGACTTGTTTCTGTAGTTTGGGGTAGTCTAGACTGGGTATTCCCTGACCCAGCAACTGTAGTTTGTTTCTGGGGGTAGTCTAGACTGGGTATTCCCCATGACACCAACTGTAGTTTGTTTCTGGGGGTAGTCTAGACTGGGGGGGTATTCTAGACCCCCTGACACCAACTGTCAGTTTGTTTGTTCTCGGGGGTAGTCTAGGATTGGTCTGACACCAAGTAGTTTGTTTCTGGGGATAGTCTGCATTCCCCAACTGTAGCTTGTTTCTGGGGGTAGTCTAGGCTGGGTAACCTGACAGCCAACTAGTTTGTTTCTGGGGGTAGGAGTCTAGAGTCTACTGTAGTTTGTTTCTGGGGTATTCCCCGACACCAACTGTAGTTTGTTTCTTGGGGCAGTAGTCATGAGACATGTAGTTTGTTTCTATAGTCTACAGACTGGGCATTCCCCATGACACCAACTGTAGTTTGTTTCTGGGGGTAGTCTAGACTGGGTATTCACCCCTGACACCAACTGTAGTTTGTTTCTGGGGTAGTCTAGACTGGGTATTCCCCAACTGACACCTTGGGTACATGACACCAACTGTGAGTTTGTTTCTTGGGGGGTAGTCTAGTAGTTTGTTTCTGAGGGTAGTCTAGGTTGGGTATTCCCCAATGACACCAACTGTAGTTTGTGGGGGAGTTAGACTGTTTCTGGTTTCTGGGTAGTCTAGACTGGGTATTCACCCATGACACCAACTGTAGTTTGTTTCTGGGGATAGTCTAGACTGGGTATTCCCCATGACAGCAACTGTAGTTTGTATTTCTCTGGGGGTAGTCTGGAGACTGGGTATTCCCCATGACACCAACTGTAGTTTGTTTCTGGGGTAGTCTAGGCTGGGTATTCACCCTTGACACCAACTGTAGTTTGTTTCTGGGGTAGTAGCTCTGTTATGACACCAACTGTAGTTTGTTTCCCCTGACACCAACTGTAGTTTGTTAGTCTGGGTGCATTCACCCATGTAGTCTAGACTGGGTATTCCCCATGACACCAACTGTAGTTTGTTTCTGGGGGTAGTCTAGACTGGGTATTCAACCCTGACACCAACTGTAGTTTGTTTCTTTCTAGGGGTAGTCTAGACTAGGGTATTGACAGCCCCCTAGACACCAACTGTAGTTTGTTTCTGGGGGTAGTCTAGACTGGGTATTCCCCCTGACACCAACTGTAGTTTGTTTCTGGGGTAGTCTAGACTGAATTATTCACCCATGACACCAACTGTAGTTTGTTTCTGAGGGATAGTCATAGAGTTTGTTTCTGCATGACACCAACTGTAGTTTGTTTCTGGGATAGTTCCCCATGACACCAACTGTAGTTTGTTCTCTGGGGGTAGTCTAGACTGGGTATTCACCCATGACACCAACTGTAGTTTGTTTCTAGACTGGGGAGTTTGTTTCTGGGGATTAGTCTAGACTGGGTATTCCCCCATGACACCAACTGTAGTTTGTTTCTGGGGGTAGTCTAGACTGGGTATCACCCATGACACCAACTGTACATTGCTCTGGGGATAGTCAACTGGGTATTCACCCATGACACCAACTGTAGTTTGTTTCTGGGGATAGTCTAGACTGTTTCCTGGGGGTATTCATTCCCCATGACACCAACTGTAGTTTGTTTCTGGGGGTAGTCTAGGCTGGGTATTCACCCATGACACCAACTGTAGTTTGTTTCTGGGGGTAGTCTAGACTGGGTATTCAACCCATGACACCAACTGTAGTTCTGTTAGTCTAGACTGGGTATTCACCCATGACAGTCTAGTTTATTTCTGGGGTATTCATTCACCATGACACCAACTGTAGTTTGTTTCTGGGGATAGTCTAGACTTGGTATATCTACCCATGACAGCAACTGTAGTTTGTTTCTGGGGTAGTCTAGACTGGGTATTCACCCATGACACCAACTGTGGTTTGTTTCTGGGGGATAGTCTAGACTGGGTATTCCCCCATGACACCAACTGTAGTTTGTTTCTGGGGATAGTCTGAACTGAATTATTCACCCATGACACCAACTGTAGTTTGTTTCTGGGGGTAGTCTAGACTGGAGTATTCACCCATGACACCAACTGTAGTTTGTTTCTGGGGATAGTCTAGGCTGGAGTATTCACCCATGACAGCAACTGTAGTTTGTTTCTGGGGGTAGTCTAGATTGGGTATTCCCCCATGACACCAACTGTAGTTTGTTTCTGGGGGTAGTC
>NW_025766596.1:0-31384 GCF_003918875.1 Haliotis rubra
AGCTCCACCAACTGTAATAATGTCAATATCTGGTGCAACCTCCAGCAACTGCTATGATGTCAATATCTGGTGTAACCTCCACAAACCGCTATAATGTCACTGTCTGGTGTAAGTTCCACCAACCGCAATAATATCAATATCTGGCGTAAAGTGCACAAACCGTAATAATGTCAATATCTGGTGTAAGCTCCACAAACCGCAATGATGTCAATATCTGGTGTAAGCTCCACCAACCGAAATAATGTCAGCATCTGGTATAAGCTCCACCAACCGCAACAATGTCAATATCTGGTGTAAGCTCCACCAACCGCAATGATGTCAATATCTGGAGTAAGCTCCACCAACCGCAATAATGTCAATATCTGGCGTAAAGTGCACAAACCGCAATAATGTCAATATCTGGTGTAAGTTCCACCAACCGCAATAATGTCAATATCTGGTGTAAGCTCCACCAACCGTAATAATGTCAGCATCTGGTTCCACCAACCGCAATAATGTCAATATCTGGTGTAACCTCCACCAACCGCAATAATGTCAATATCTGGTGTAACCTCCACCAACTGCTATGATGTCAATATCTGGTGTAACCTCCACCAACCGCAATAATGTCAATATCTGGTGTAAGCTCCACCAACCGCAATAATGTCAATATCTGGTGTAAGCTCCACCAACCGCAATAATGTCAATATCTGGTGTAAGCTCCACCAACCGCTATAATGTCAATATCTGGTGTAAGCTCCACCAACCGCAATATTGTCAATAGCTGGTGTAACTTCCACCAACTGCTATGATGTCAATATCTGGTGTAACCTCCACCAACTGCAATAATGTCAATATCTGGTGTAAGCTCCACCATCAGCTATAATGTCAATATCTTGTGTAAGCTGCACCAACCGCTATAATGTCAATATCTGGTGTAAGCTCCACCAACCGCTATAATCTCAGTATCTGGTGTAAGCTCCACGAACTGCAATAATGTCAATATCTGGTGTAAGCTCCACCAACCGCAATAATGTCAACATGAGGTGTAAGTTCCACCAACTGCAATAATGCCAATATCTGGTGTAACCTTCACCCACCGCTATAATGTGAATATCTGGTGTAATCTCCACCAACCGCTATAATGTCAATATATGGTGTAACCTCCACCAACAACTATAATGTCAATATCTGGTGTAACCTCCACCAACCGCTATAATGTAATATCCTCCACCAACAACTATAATGTCAATATCTGGTGTGCTCCACCAACCGCAATCCGTCAATATCTGTCAATATCTGTAAACAACTATAATGTCAATATCTGGTGTAAGCTCCACCAACCGCAATAATGTCAATATCTGGTGTAAGCTCCACCAACCGCAATAATGTCAATATCTGGTGTAAGCTCCACCAACCGCAATAATGTCAATATCTGGTGTAACCTCCACTAACCGCAATATTGTCAATAGCTGGTGTAACCTCCGTCAACTGCTATGATGTCAATATCTGGTGTAATCTCCACCAACCGCAATAATGTCAATATCTGGTGTAACCTCCTCCAACCGCTATCATGTCAATATCTGGTGTCAGCTCCACCATCCGCAATAATGTCTATAACTGGTGTAAGCTCCACCAACTGCAATATTGTCAATATCTGGTGTAATCTCAACCAACTGCTATAATGTCAATATCTGGTGTAACCTCCACCAACCGCAATATTGCCAATATCTGGTATAACCTCCGCCAACTGCTATGATGTCAATATCTGGTGTCACCTCCACCAACTGCAATAATGTCAATATCTGGTGTAAGCTCCACCAACCGCTATAATGTCAATATCTTGTGTAAGCTGCACCAACAACTATAATGTCAATATCTGGTAAGCTCCACCAACCGCTATAATTTCAGTATCTGGTGTAAGCTCCACCAACTGCAATAATGTCAATATCTGGTGTAAGCTCCACCAACCACAATTATGTCAACATGAGGTGTAAGTTCCACCAACTGCAATAATGTTAATATCTAGTGTAACCTTCACCAATCGCTATAATGTCAATATCTGGTGTAATCTCCACCAACCGCTATAATGTCATATCTGGTATAGCCTCCACCAACCGCTATAATGTCAATATATGGTGTAACCTCCACCAACAACTGCAATGTCAATATCTGGTGTAACCTCCACCAACCGCTTTAATGTCACTATCTGGTGTAACCTCCACCAACAACTATAATGTCAATATCTGGTGTAACCTCCACCAACAACTATAATGTCAATATCTGGTGTAAGCTCCACCAACCGCAATAATGTCAATATCTGGTGTAAGCTCCACCAACCGCAATAATGTCAATATCTGGTGTAAGCTCCACCAACCGCAATAATGTCAATATCTGGTGTAACCTCCACCAACCGAAATAATGTCAATATCTGGTGTAAGCTCCACCAACTGTAATAATGTCAATATCTGGTGTAACCTCCAGCAACTGCTATGATGTCAATATCTGGTGTAACCTCCACCAACCGCAATAATGTCACTATCTGGTGTAAGTTCCACCAACCGCAATAATATCAATATCTGGTGTAAAGTCCACCAACCGTAATAATGTCAATATCTGGTGTAAGCTCCACCAACCGCAATGATGTCAATATCTGGTGTAAGCTCCACCAACCGTAATAATGTCAGCATCTGGTGTAAGCTCCACCAACCGCAACAATGTCAATATCTGGTGTAACCTCCACCAACCGCAATATTGTCAATAGCTGGTGTAACCTCCACCAACTGCTATGATGTCAATATCTGGTGTAACCTCCACCAACCGCAATAATGTCAATATCTGGTGTAAGCTCCACCAACCGCAATAATGTCAATATCTGGTGTAACCTCCACCAACCGCTATAATGTCAATATCTGGTGTAAGCTCCACCAACCGCAATGATGTCAATATCTGGTGTAAGCTCCACCAACCGCAATAATGTCAATATCTGGTGTAAGCTCCACCAACCGCAATAATGTCAATATCTGGTGTAACCTCCACCAACCGCAATATTGTCAATATCTGGTGTAACCTCCGTCAACTGCTATGATGTCAATATCTGGTGTAACCTCCACCAACCGCAATAATGTCAATATCTGGTGTAACCTCCACCAACCGCTATAATGTCAATATCTGGTGTAAGCTCCACCAACCGCAATAATGTCAATATCTGGTGTAAGCTCCACCAACTGCAATATTGTCAATATCTGGTGTAAGCTCCACCAACTGCTATAATGTCAATATCTGGTGTAACCTCCACCAACCGCAATATTGTCAATATCTGGTGTAACCTCCGCCAACTGCTATGATGTCAATATCTGGTGTAACCTCCACCAACTGCAATAATGTCAATATCTGGTGTAAGCTCCACCAACCGCTATAATGTCAATATCTTGTGTAAGCTGCACCAACAGCTATAATGTCAATATCTGGTGTAAGCTCCACCAACCGCTATAATTTCAGTATCTGGTGTAAGCTCCACCAACTGCAATAATGTCAATATCTGGTGTAAGCTCCACCAACCGCAATAATGTCAACATGAGGTGTAAGCTCCACCAACCGCAATAATGTCAATATCTGGTGTAACCTCCACCAACCGCTATAATGTCAATATCTGGTGTAATCTCCACCAACCGCTATAATGTCAATATCTGGTATAACCTCCACCAACCGCTATAATGTCAATATATGGTGTAACCTCCACCAACAACTATAATGTCAATATCTGGTGTAACCTCCACCAACCGCTTTAATGTCAATATCTGGTGTAACCTCCACCAACAACTATAATGTCAATATCTGGTGTAACCTCCACCAACAACTATAATGTCAATATCTGGTGTAACCTCCACCAACAACTATAATGTCAATATCTGGTGTAAGCTCCGCCAACAACTATAATGTCAATATCTGGTGTAAGCTCCACCAACCGCAATAATGTCAATATCTGGTGTAAGCTCCACCAACCGCAATAATGTCAATATCTGGTGTAAGCTCCACCAACCGCAATAATGTCAATATCTGGTGTAACCTCCACTAACCGCAATATTGTCAATAGCTGGTGTAACCTCCGTCAACTGCTATGATGTCAATATCTGGTGTAATCTCCACCAACCGCAATAATGTCAATATCTGGTGTAACCTCCTCCAACCGCTATCATGTCAATATCTGGTGTAAGCTCCACCATCCGCAATAATGTCTATAACTGGTGTAAGCTCCACCAACTGCAATATTGTCAATATCTGGTGTAATCTCAACCAACTGCTATAATGTCAATATCTGGTGTAACCTCCACCAACCGCAATATTGCCAATATCTGGTATAACCTCCGCCAACTGCTATGATGTCAATATCTGGTGTCACCTCCACCAACTGCAATAATGTCAATATCTGGTGTAAGCTCCACCAACCGCTATAATGTCAATATCTTGTGTAAGCTGCACCAACAACTATAATGTCAATATCTGGTGTAAGCTCCACCAACCGCTATAATTTCAGTATCTGGTGTAAGCTCCACCAACTGCAATAATGTCAATATCTGGTGTAAGCTCCACCAACCACAATTATGTCAACATGAGGTGTAAGTTCCACCAACTGCAATAATGTTAATATCTAGTGTAACCTTCACCAATCGCTATAATGTCAATATCTGGTGTAATCTCCACCAACCGCTATAATGTCATATCTGGTATAGCCTCCACCAACCGCTATAATGTCAATATATGGTGTAACCTCCACCAACAACTGCAATGTCAATATCTGGTGTAACCTCCACCAACCGCTTTAATGTCACTATCTGGTGTAACCTCCACCAACAACTATAATGTCAATATCTGGTGTAACCTCCACCAACAACTATAATGTCAATATCTGGTGTAACCTCCACCAACAACTATAATGTCAATATCTGGTGTAAGCTCCACCAACCGCAATAATGTCAATATCTCGTGTAAGCTCCTCCAACCACAATAATGTCAATATCTGGTGTAACCTCCACAAACCGCAATAATGTCAATATCTGGTGTAAGCTCCACCAACCGAAATAATGTCAATATCTGGTGTAAGCTCCACCAATAATGTCAATATCTGGTGTAACCTCCAGCAACTGCTATGATGTCAATATCTGGTGTAACCTCCACCAACCGCAATAATGTCAATATCTGGTGTAAGTTCCACCAACCGCAATAATGTCAATATCTGGCGTAAAGTGCACAAACCGTAATAATGTCAATATCTGGTGTAAGCTCCACCAACCGCAATGATGTCAATATCTGGTGTAAGCTCCACCAACCGTAATAATGTCAGCATCTGGTATAAGCTCCACCAACCGCAATAATGTCAATATCTGGTGTAACCTCCACCAACCGCAATATTGTCAATAGCTGGTGTAACCTCCACCAACTGCTATGATGTCAATATCTGGTGTAACCTCCACCAACTGCAATAATGTCAATATCTGGTGTCGCTATAATGTCAATATCTGGTGTAAGCTCCACCAACCGCAATAATGTCAATATCTGGTGTAAGCTCCACCAACCGCAATAATCCATCAGGTGTAAGCTCCACCAACCGCAATAATGTCAATATCTGGTGTAAGCTCCACCAACCGCAATAATGTCAATATCTGGTGTAAGCTCCACCAACTGCAATAATGTCAATATCTGGTGTAAGCTCCACCAACCAATAATAATGTCAATATCTGGTGTAAGCTCCACCAACCGCAATAATGTCAATATCTGGTGTAAGCTCCACCAACCAACAATAATGTCAATATCTGGTGTCAAAATCCTCCACCAACCGCAATATTGTCAATATCTGGTGTAACCTCCACGCAACTGCTATGATGTCAATATCTGGTGTCACCTCCACCAACTGCAATAATGTCAATATCTGGTGTAAGCTCCACCAACCGCTATAATGTCAATATCTTGTGTAAGCTGCACCAACAACTATAATGTCAATATCTGGTGTAAGCTCCACCAACCGCTATAATTTCAGTATCTGGTGTAAGCTCCACCAACTGCAATAATGTCAATATCTGGTGTAAGCTCCACCAACCGCAATTATGTCAACATGAGGTGTAAGTTCCACCAACCGCAATAATGTCAATATCTGGTGTAACCTTCACCAATCGCTATAATGTCAATATCTGGTGTAATCTCCACCAACCGCTATAATGTCATATCTGGTATAACCTCCACCAACCGCTATAATGTCAATATATGGTGTAACCTCCACCAACAACTGCAATGTCAATATCTGGTGTAACCTCCACCAACCGCTTTAATGTCACTATCTGGTGTAACCTCCACCAACAACTATAATGTCAATATCTGGTGTAACCTCCACCAACAACTATAATGTCAATATGTAACCTCCACCAACAACTATAATGTCAATATCTGGTGTAAGCTCCACCAACCGCAATAATGTCAATATCTGGTGTAAGCTCCACCAACCGCAATAATGTCAATATCTGGTAAGCTCCTCCAACCACAATAAACCTCCACACAAACCGAAATAATGTCAATATCTGGTGTAAGCTCCACCAACTGTAATAATGTCAATATCTGGTGTAACCTCCAGCAACTGCTATGATGTCAATATCTGGTGTAACCTCCACCAACCGCAATAATGTCACTATCTGGTGTAAGTTCCACCAACCGCAATAATATCAATATCTGGCGTAAAGTGCACAAACCGTAATAATGTCAATATCTGGTGTAAGCTCCACAAACCGCAATGATGTCAATATCTGGTGTAAGCTCCACCAACCGCAATAATGTCAATATCTGGTGTAAGCTCCACCAACCGCAATAATGTCAATATCTGGTGTAACCTGTAATATCTGGTGTAACCTCCACCAACCGCAATAATGTCAATAGCTGGTGTAACCTCCACCAACTGCTATGATGTCAATATCTGGTGTAACCTCCACCAACCGCAATAATGTCACTATCTGGTGTAAGCTCCACCAACCGCAATAATATCAATATCTGGTGTAAAGTGCACAAACCGCAATAATGTCAATATCTGGTGTAAGCTCCACCAACCGCAATGATGTCAATATCTGGTGTAAGCTCCACCAACCGCAATAATGTCAATATCTGGTGTAAGCTCCACCAACCGCAATAATGTCAATATCTGGTGTAACCTCCACCAACCGCAATAATGTCAATATCTGGTGTAACCTCCGTCAACTGCTATGATGTCAATATCTGGTGTAATCTCCACCAACCGCAATAATGTCAATATCTGGTGTAACCTCCTCCAACCGCTATCATGTCAATATCTGGTGTCAGCTCCACCATCCGCAATAATGTCTATAACTGGTGTAAGCTCCACCAACTGCAATATTGTCAATATCTGGTGTAATCTCCACCAACTGCTATAATGTCAATATCTGGTGTAACCTCCACCAACCGCAATATTGCCAATATCTGGTATAACCTCCGCCAACTGCTATGATGTCAATATCTGGTGTCACCTCCACCAACTGCAATAATGTCAATATCTGGTGTAAGCTCCACCAACCGCTATAATGTCAATATCTTGTGTAAGCTGCACCAACAACTATAATGTCAATATCTGGTGTAAGCTCCACCAACCGCTATAATTTCAGTATCTGGTGTAAGCTCCACCAACTGCAATAATGTCAATATCTGGTGTAAGCTCCACCAACCGCAATTATGTCAACATGAGGTGTAAGTTCCACCAACCGCAATAATGTCAATATCTGGTGTAACCTTCACCAATCGCTATAATGTCAATATCTGGTGTAATCTCCACCAACCGCAATAATGTCATATCTGGTATAACCTCCACCAACCGCTATAATGTCAATATATGGTGTAACCTCCACCAACAACTATAATGTCAATATCTGGTGTAACCTCCACCAACCGCTTTAATGTCACTATCTGGTGTAACCTCCACCAACAACTATAATGTCAATATCTGGTGTAACCTCCACCAACAACTATAATGTCAATATCTGGTGTAACCTCCACCAACAACTATAATGTCAATATCTGGTGTAAGCTCCACCAACCGCAATAATGTCAATATCTCGTGTAAGCTCCTCCAACCACAATAATGTCAATATCTGGTGTAACCTCCACAAACTGCAAGAATGTCAAGATCTGGTGTTACCTCCACCAACCGAAATAATGTCAATATCTGGTGTAAGCTCCACCAACTGTAATAATGTCAATATCTGGTGTAACCTCCAGCAACTGCTATGATGTCAATATCTGGTGTAACCTCCACCGCAACCGCTAAGCTCCACCAATGTCAATATCTGGTGTAACCTCCACCAACCGCAATAATGTCAATATCTGGTGTAAGTTCCACCAACCGCAATAATGTCAATATCTGGTGTAAGCTCCACCAACCGTAATAATGTCAATATCTGGTGTAAGCTCCACAAACCGCAATAATGTCAATATCTGGTGTAAGCTCCACCAACCGTAATAATGTCAGCATCTGGTATAAGCTCCACCAACCGCAACAATGTCAATATCTGGTGTAACCTCCACCAACCGCAATATTGTCAATAGCTGGTGTAACTTCCACCAACTGCTATGATGTCAATATCTGGTGTAACCTCCACCAACTGCAATAATGTCAATATCTGGTGTAAGCTCCACCATCAGCTATAATGTCAATATCTTGTGTAAGCTGCACCAACCGCTATAATGTCAATATCTGGTGTAAGCTCCACCAACCGCTATAATCTCAGTATCTGGTGTAAGCTCCACGAACTGAAATAATGTCAATATCTGGTGTAAACTCCACCAACCGCAATAATGTCAACATGAGGTGTAAGTTCCACCAACTGCAATAATGCCAATATCTGGTGTAACCTTCACCCACCGCTATAATGTGAATATCTGGTGTAATCTCCACCAACCGCTATAATGTCAATATCTGGTATAACCTCCACCAACCGCTATAATGTCAATATATGGTGTAACCTCCACCAACAACTATAATGTCAATATCTGGTGTAACCTCCACCAACCGCTTTAATGTCACTATCTGGTGTAACCTCCACCAACAACTATAATGTCAATATCTGGTGTAAGCTCCACCAACCGCAATAATGTCAATATCTGGTGTAAGCTCCACCAACCGCAATAATGTCAATATCTGGTGTAAAGTGCACAACCCGTAATAATGTCAATATCTGGTGTAAGCTCCACCAACCGCAATGATGTCAATATCTGGTGTAACCTCCACCAACCGCAATAATGTCAATATCTGGTGTAACCTCCACCAACCGCTATCATGTCAATATCTGGTGTCAGCTCCACCATCCGCAATAATGTCTATAACTGGTGTAAGCTCCACCAACTGCAATATTGTCAATATCTGGTGTAATCTCCACCAACTGCTATGATGTCAATATCTGGTGTAGCCTCCACCAACTGCAATAATGTCAATATCTGGTGTAAGCTGCACCAACCGCTATAATGTCAATATCTGGTGTAAGCCCAACCAACCGCTATAATTTCAGTATCTGGTGTAAGCTCCACGAACTGAAATAATGTCAATATCTGGTGTAAGCTCCACCAACTGCAATAATGTCAACATGAGGTGTAAGTTCCACCAACCGCAATAATGTCAATATCTGGTGTAACCTTCACCAATCGCTATAATGTCAATATCTGGTGTAATCTCCACCAACCGCTATAATGTCATATCTGGTATAACCTCCACCAACCGCTATAATGTCAATATCTGGTGTAACCTCCACCAACAACTGTAATGTCAATATCTGGTGTAACCTCCACCAACCGCTTTAATGTCACTATCTGGTGTAACCTCCACCAACAACTATAATGTCAATATCTGGTGTAACCTCCACCAACAACTATAATGTCAATATCTGGTGTAAGCTCCACCAACAACTATAATGTCAATATCTGGTGTAAGCTCCACCAACCGCAATAATGTCAATATCTGGTGTAAGCTCCACCAACCGCAATAATGTCAATATCTGGTGTAACCTCCACCAACCCGTAATAATGTCAATATCTGGTGTAAGCTCCACCAACTGTAATAATGTCAATATCTGGTGTAACCTCCAGCAACTGCTATGATGTCAATATCTGGTGTAACCTCCACCAACCGCAATAATGTCAATATCTGGTGTAAGTTCCACCAACCGCAATAATATCAATATCTGGCGTAAAGTGCACAAACCGTAATAATGTCAATATCTGGTGTAAGCTCCACAAACCGCAATGATGTCAATATCTGGTGTAAGCTCCACCAACCGTAATAATGTCAGCATCTGGTATAAGCTCCACCAACCGCAACAATGTCAATATCTGGTGTAACCTCCACCAACCGCAATAATGTCAATATCTGGTGTAACCTCCACCAACTGCTATGATGTCAATATCTGGTGTAACCTCCACCAACCGCAATAATGTCAATATCTGGTGTAAGCTCCACCAACCGCAATAATATCAATATCTGGTGTAAAGTGCACAAACCGTAATAATGTCAATATCTGGTGTAAGCTCCACCAACCGCAATGATGTCAATATCTGGTGTAAGCTCCACCAACCGCAATAATGTCAATATCTGGTATAAGCTCCACCAACCGCAATAATGTCAATATCTGGTGTAACCTCCACTAACCGCAATAATGTCAATCTGGTGCAGTAATCTCAGCTGGTGTAACCTCCTCCACAACTGCTATGATGTCAATATCTGGTGTAAGCTCCACCAACCGCAATAATGTCAATATCTGGTGTAACCTCCACCAACCGCTATAATGTCAATATCTGGTGTAAGCTCCACCAACCGCAATAATGTCAATATCTGGTGTAAGCTCCACCAACTGCAATAATGTCAATATCTGGTGTAAGCTCCACCAACCGCTATAATGTCAATATCTGGTGTAAGCTCCACCAACCGCAATATTGTCAATATCTGGTGTAACCTCCACCAACTGCTATGATGTCAATATCTGGTGTAACCTCCACCAACCGCAATAATGTCAATATCTGGTGTAAGCTCCACCAACCGCTATAATGTCAATATCTTGTGTAAGCTCCACCAACAACTATAATGTCAATATCTGGTGTAAGCTCCACCAACCGCTATAATGTCAATATCTGGTGTAAGCTCCACCAACCGCAATAATGTCAATATCTGGTGTAAGCTCCACCAACCGCAATAATGTCAATATCTGGTGTAACCTCCACCAACTGCAATAATGTCAATATCTGGTGTAACCTCCACCAATCGCTATAATGTCAATATCTGGTGTAATCTCCACCAACCGCAATAATGTCGGTATCTGGTGTAACCTCCACCAACCGCTATAATGTCAATATCTGGTGTAACCTCCACCAACCGCTATAATGTCAATATCTGGTGTAACCTCCACCAACCGTGTAATAATGTCAATATCTGGTGTAACCTCCACCAACCGCTATAATGTCAATATCTGGTGTAACCTCCACCAACAACAATAATGTCAATATCTGGTGTAACCTCCACCAACCGTAATAATGTCAATATCTGGTGTAAGCTCCACCAACCGCAATAATGTCAATATCTGGTGTAAGCTCCACCAACCGCAATAATGTCAATATCTGGTGTAACCTCCACCAACCGCAATAATGTCAATATCTGGTGTAACCTCCACCAACCGCAATAATGTCAATATCTGGTGTAAGCTCCACCAACCGCAATAATGTCAATATCTGGTGTAAGCTCCACCAACCGCAATAATGTCAATATCTGGTGTAAAACCTCCACCAACCTGCAATAATGTCAATATCTGGTGTAAGCTCCACCAACTGTAACAATAATGTCAATATCTGGTGTAAGCTCCACCAACGCAATAATGTCAATATCTGGTGTAACCTCCACCAACCGCAATAATGTCAATATCTGGTGTAAGCTCCACCAACTGCAATAATGTCAATATCTGGTGTAACCTCCACCAACCGCTATAATAATGTCAATATCTGGTGTAAGCTCCACCAACTGCAATAATGTCAATATCTGGTGTAAGCTCCACCAACCGCTATAATGTCAATATCTGGTGTAAGCTCCACCAACCGCTATAATGTCAATATCTGGTGTAAGCTCCACCAACCGCAATAATGTCAATATGTGTATAAGTAATCCTCCACACCAGCCTGCAATAATGTCAATATCTGGTGTAAGCTCCACCAACTGCAATAATGTCAATATCTGGTGTAACCTCCACCAACCGCAATAATGTCAATATCTGGTGTAAGCTTCCTCCACCAACGCTATAATGTCAATATCTGGTGTAACCTCCACCAACCTCCACCAATCTGGTGTAAGCTCCACCAACAACAATAATGTCAATATCTGGTGTAAGCTCCACCAACCGCTATAATGTCAATATCTGGTGTAAGCTCCACCAACCGCAATAATGTCAATATCTGGTGTAACCTCCACCAACCGCAATAATGTCAATATCTGGTGTAACCTCCACCAACATCTGGTGTAATAATGTCAATATCTGGTGTAAGCTCCACCAACCGCAATAATGTCAATATCTGGTGTAACCTCCACCAACTGCAATAATGTCAATATCTGGTGTAAGCTCCACCAACCGCAATAATGTCAATATCTGGTGTAAGCTCCACCAACCGCAATAATGTCAATATCTGGTGTAAGCTCCACCAACCGCTGTAAATAATGTCAATATCTGGTGTAACCTCCACCAACCGCAATAATGTCAATATCTGGTGTAAGCTCCACCAACCGCAAATATGATGTCAATATCTGGTGTAACCTCCACCAACCGCAATAATGTCAATATCTGGTGTAAGCTCCACCAACCGCAATAATGTCAATATCTGGTGTAAGCTCCACCAACCGCAATAATGTCAATATCTGGTGTAAGCTCCACCAACTGCAATAATGTCAATATCTGGTGTAAGCTCCACCAACCGCTAATAATGTCAATATCTGGTGTAAGCTCCACCAACCGCTATAATGTCAATATCTGGTGTAACCTCCACCAACCGCTATAATGTCAATATCTGGTGTAACCTCCACCAACAACTATAATGTCAATATCTGGTGTAAGCTCCACCAACCGCAATAATGTCAATATCTGGTGTAAGCTCCACCAACAATAATGTCAATATCTGGTGTAACCTCCACCAACCGCTATAATGTCAATATCTGGTGTAAGCTCCACCAACCGCAATAATGTCAATATCTGGGTGTAAGCTCCACCAACCGCTATAATGTCAATATCTGGTGTAACCTCCACCAACCGCAATAATGTCAATATCTGGTGTAAGCTCCACCAACCGCAATAATAATGTCAATATCTGGTGTAAGCTCCACCAACCGTAATAATGTCAATATCTGGTGTAACCTCCACCAACCGCTATAATGTCAATATCTGGTGTAAGCTCCACCAACTGCTATAATGTCAATATCTGGTGTAAGCTCCACCAACCGCAATAATAATGTCAATATCTGTCATTGTCTGGTGTCCACCAACCGCAATAATGTCAATATCTGGTGTAAGCTCCACCAACTGCAATAATGTCAATATCTGGTGTAACCTCCACCAACCGCTATAATGTCAATATCTGGAAAAAAATGGTCATATCCAAACATTTCCTCCAATTTGGGAAATATCATATATATCCAAACATTTCCAAAATTGAAATATGAGCCATCATCCAAAGCCTTGGAAATCTTTTGATATATAGGAAGGATTTTTAACTGCTGCTTCTGTTCAGTTCCTCCTTCAAAGGATCCCCATGAGCGTGTACGTTTAACGATATCATACATATTTTGTTCTGTTATAGTTCTACTAGCTGATCTATACATAATGCATTTTGTATTTGACAAAATTTATTCATGCATATCGTAATTTGAATATACATTCCTTTTGAGCCATCTATTTGTGCTTTATATTAATGTGCAACCGCATCTGACATGCAGAAGAGATACTTCTTTGAAAGTTGTGATCATGTTTTAAAATAGGTGTTTTCTAATCGTCCTTCAACTAGGAACCAATCCTTTATATTTTCATTAGTATAACTTTCACTCATCTTCATCTTTCTTATTGTCATTAAAATAAAATGTAAGCATTGTCTGTTGCATTTCTCTGTCCCCAAGTAAAGGTACAACTTTCCAAAAATACCGTTTTAAATGTATATTTTACTGTTTGTTATCCACAAAAAGCGGAAATATTTTTCCAATTTGTATAAAACACGAATTACATAGACCTACTTACATCATATGGATTAATTATAAGCCCTTTGTCTCGCCAGGACAAGGTTTATTATATGTCATGAAAGTGGAACCTTTGTCAGGGAATAATGGGCCGCGTTATTGTAGAATATACATTTAATTGAAAATTCTCTAATTAAATTCCGCCACAAGAGGTGGACATTTTTAGTGGTGTATCGTATTGTGTAAAAACAGTCAACTCAATCCATGAAATGTTGTTTCTAAGACTGTGGGCTAATTTGGGGTTTGTGGTCAGAGATCAGTGTGGTACATGCCTGGGAAGGCTGAAATTGATGACCGGCCACACATGCAAAATGTAAATATGACTATTGACTTGGTGAGGACACATTTCAAGAATGTTTCGTGCATGGGCTTGTCTGTCACACTAGTACTCGAGTGTAAGACTTGATAACCAGGTTTAGTCTATATATCTAAGATATATGTTTGTGCAAATGGCAACAAACTTCAACACATTATCATTATTATTGTTTTAAAGATATAGGTTTATTATTATGTGTAATTATTGTGCATGTAAAAATACCTATTAGCCTATTATGTATTGTGCTAATTATAGAAATAACCTAAATCACGATGCTTGTCGGTTTGGGGGTAGGAGCGTGTGCAGTTCAGTTCAGAATATTTTCCTTTTACCCATATATGATACAATATAGAAACCGCCATTATAGATTGCCAACAACCGTAGATATAACACTACAACTCTGGGACCATGAGGACCTTCATACAGTTCATTTGCTCCCTGCATGGCCCCTCTTTGCTGGATTTACACTATCCCTTCAGCTAGTTAGCAATTGAATATTCGAGTAAAAAGTTGTTTACACAGAATATATACATATCACATATATATATAATACATAATAATAAATAATATCTCTTGCTCAATGGTTTAATTATTTCAATCGATAATTGGTTTACTTATCTAAAGATACTAACAAACCTTTGTTCGATATCTGAGATCTGACTTGCCAAAGAGTCCACCCATTCTGCCTTTGTTGTATGTTCTATACATCATTATAATAACTGACTGTATGTTTACAATACACAAACCATATACACGACAGTTCAAAATATCTTGAAACAGCCGAAACATTAACCTACCCATTGGTTAACGATATAACCAATCTCTGTTCATTCTGCTGAGTCACCAAAATGTTCCTCTCTTCAGAAATTTAGGCCACGTCCCATCACCTGTCACCTGTCCCTTCCTATGTGACAGGTATATCATATAAAAACGATTGGTCATACATAACAAAATGATCAACCACTGTAATGAAAGCACTGAGATAGTAAGGAGTCTTTCAGGAACGTGGATCCAATCCCATCACATGACGCTTTGTATCAAGCGTTCACTCTGACTTTAGCCAGAGTCCCACCTAAAAGGTCTTGAGTTAAAACAACATTGCACTCATGGCTAGGTGAGAGATGCGAGCCAGGTAATTTAGCACTAGGCCACTGAAGCGTGAGCCTTTGTTCAAGGGCTATAGCTCCATATTATATCTAAGGGCGTGACAAGATTAAAAGAAGATATGCGAGTGCAAGTAAGCGCCTTTGTAATAATTGTAAAATCAAAATTTGGTTTTAACATATATATTTATGTGTGTCTCCAGACAAAATAACATTTATGCGATTAACACGATTACAAAAAGTACATGACATCATCTGGGTAATACTCATACTGAGCATCAATAATACATATCAGTGTACATGTATCTCCCTTTTAAACACACATTCTCAAGGAACCACAAGCAAATATCACTAACTGGAGCATTTTGTTAAAAACAACTATAACTCATATGGACGAAGTGGCATTGTGAACTCTAACTCCAGTCAGCCAAACCCCACTCTGGTTTTGTGGGAGAGACTCAGTTTTGCAGAATCTTGGCTATGCGAGAGGACACCGTATCAAGTCAAGACAAGGAAAAATGTATATGCATGGTAATATATGGTTGCAGTGATGAAACAAAGTGATGCTATGAATCTGTCTCCATCTTACTTCATATTCATATTGGTACTCTGTCCTGAGAGATATGCAACATTAATAGATGTTTGTAAAATTAAACCTCACGCAAAGGTATGAGAGAGAGACAGTTTGTTTATGTATGTCTCGTGGTTCATATACAAGAAATACCATAATACATAAATGTTAATTACATAAATGTCTTCGATCTTGCCAAAGGTCTACGGGAGAAACTTCTGCAATAAAAATTACATATAATGCCAGTAATATATGACAGCAGTACACCTGCCATTCTTCAACATATACCTTCCACATTGACAGCTGAACAATCAAGCAATTTGTTTGAAATGACTAGACAGTTTCCTGTTTAATCCCCTAGGTGTGTAGAACACTAATTAGTCTCACCACAGCGAGCCAGGCAATCAGTGAGGGGGCCCAGGTGCTGGAGCAGTGAAGCGACTCTCTGGCTTACCGAGTTCATGGCGTATAACACCAAATATATTATGCCGCGAAACATCAAATTCAACTCCAATCTCCCATGCCTGTTAAAACACACACTAGCCTTTTTATCATAAGACTTTAGCTGCAGTAATAACCCCAATCTCATTATGGTGCTTTTGCATAAACAGGGAAATAGTGTACATTCTCCAATTAACACCTGTCGCAAAACATTTGTGTTCATTAACAGTGTTATGCAACGGGGTGTATTCACGAAATCCTACGCACTTTTAACAGTAGATTTGTTGTGCCGCCGCAAGATGCGAGGTTTGACAAACACTCAAAATGAATTTCCTTTTAATAATAAATCACAGTGTAACTAAAATTCATCGTGACTCATTTACAAGAATCATGTTACATTGCTCTATTTTATATCAAATTAATTTCCATAGAAACCAGGACACAAAGTCACAGATGATTCCACCAGACAGGCATAAGACATTTGAAGATAAGCATAACATAAGCAAGTAAATGATACATATATAACTTTGATATAGAAATTTCAATGAATCTCACTAATTGAGCTTTCGGTTGAAACAACTATGAGAGACCAGTTTTACAGAATCTGACTTAGTGAGATAGTGACACTGGGTGAAAGAGGAGATGTCCAAGCCAACAATGCCAAGTGGACTTCTCATTTGTCCTTTTATGTTGCTATTAAACATGCATAAATCGATAAATTACTAATAATACATAAACATAACATACATAACTGTGTATGTCACAATAATCAATGTCCCTGTGGTTTGTTATTAGAAGTTGGAAGTCAGATATGGCATGTCGACATCCAAAAGTGAAACTCTTGTGTAATACGTTTATTTAATGATTGTTGTATTTGATATGCCATTCATAGCGATAGTTCATATGACGCCACATGCTTCAATTGAATTATACTAAGCAAATTGTGTGGACCGGTGTTCATAAAGCGTAAAATTGTTCAAATTCATTTTTATGAATAATAATAAAACGAAACAAAAAGCCCCACCCCCCGGAATACATGGAGATGTTTGAGTTGTATGGAGAACTCGCAATATAATTTACTAAACAAAAACATTCCTCAGTTGTGAAGGCCGTGCGATATTGGTGTATAAACAATCAAAACAAGCCCAGTGGACCAAGCCTCATAATCCATGACATGTGCCCCTTTAAATAAAACAACGTGCCTGGACTGGCAAAACAACAACGATACCATTTGTATGACATATATTTCTTTACTTGCTCCACAAATTGTTGTATGCACTGCCCATTGTATTTCTCTTCCAAATACAGTAGGGACATTCGTTAAGATTTGAGATGCGTCTACAAGGTGTGTATGCGCACAAATTCTAAGAATCAAGTGAGAAGAGGGTTTTAATTTGCGACATCCGGACTGTTTCCTTGAAATACAGTAACAGGTTATTCAAGCCAGATGAACTCCAGCAGAAAGTTGGAGAAGCTGTGGTGATGGAGGAGCAACTCATATGTAATTGGATGAACTCATAGTTCTGAATATATATACGAACACCCGATAGGAAATGTAGTCCATTATCGCAGTACATCAATATACTGAATTTCTAGCTATCGTAAATTTGAGGATCTTGTATCTACGAAGCCAGTCCTTAGGAATGTCGTGGTCAAGCGATATCTCCTTAGAAGACGCCATCAGCTCAGGGTGGGCATATATTATTGATTGCCACAAGATACTCAGCAAGGCAATCCTGATGATGCAATGTGCTCCTTCCAACAGTACAGTTGTTGAGAAATGTTACAGACTCAAGACTATCATACCAAATAATGACTATTTAGTATATTAGAATCACAATTTGTACCAAAAAGTAACAGACCGACTCAATTGGCTGTTCAAACCTTTACCGGATGTCATCACGCAAAAGTTCTCCCTTGGGTTCATTGTAGATAGTAGGTTGAATATACTCTCTAATTAACACCGGCTATTTTTCTGTGGACTGTAACAGTGGCCAGGAATGGTAAAACCGCAAAGATCTCGTATGTCGGAATTGATATTTCAAAAATATGTCCTATCCCTATTTTGAATCGTGGGGAGACAGTACATTATCTTGTATGCTATAGCGTTTGTGTTCCAGGGAGTGAATACCAAACAGACACAGACCAAACTAGTACGCATGACAGACTCTGCCAAAGGCAAACAGGTAATTACGGTGTCGCCAACTGCATATTCTTAACATGGTCAAATGCTACTTCTACGCATGCATTACTTACTGTACTTACCGTCAGTGAAATCAAACCCCATTCTATCCTCAACTAATGATAATCTTAATGTCCTGGAAATAAATAAGGGAAACATATATTCCTGACTTCTGTCCAGACAACAGCAAACGTGGTACCAAATTTCTTCATCTGAGTCGATGATGAAAAGAAAACTCGTGAAGGTATGACCAACATCCATTGTTTGGCTCTATTATCATGGTTCAAAATGCCAAAGTAAGAACGCAACTGAATTTCTCAGAACCGGTCACCAAATCACGTCCGCGAGCGACAAGAATGAAAATCAGACAACAGCGAGGCAGCGGTGCCGTTCACGTCTAATTCTACGGCAACCGCCCGTGCAACCGCAGCAGCTTCATTCCCTGTTATCAGGTAATTCTCTTCCGATGTTTCCAATGGGTGTTCCTCTGAATGTGTAGCTCCAGTAATTGTAATTATAACGTATTTCTTTGATGGCTGCGCATTTGATGTTTACGTACTGCTATAGGCTAATGTTTCTATCATTATAGACTGCGAAACGTAGCGACGATCATCAGTTTAACCCTGACAAGAGATGCTGGCAGCGCGTTTATATATAGCAGGATTGTATACAAATTAGTTACTAATATAACAATATAACCTCTTATCTTTATCATCTTTTACGTGGAAGCGTTTGGCTATACCAAAATACAGCGACGCAATTTCAGTCAACTGTCCTGATATAGAGCTCTGGTAAAATATTCCACGTTTTAGAAGGTACAGTTTACATTACGAACTGAAGTATATCGCAAAACAAATTTGTAATGCCGAAAAGGTTATTGTCAAAGATTTCAAGAAACGTAAAGAAACTCACGTGAAATTCTTAAAGGCCGCATGCTGCAACGTAAATACAACTTCTTGCAGATCTCTGATACCTGTTCTCATTACTGGAAACAAGCCACTAAAATGCAAATTCAACTCATAAAGTTGGAAAAATGCGATGAAAAAAGCCAGCAAATCGGAGCTCCAAAACCGTGGATTCACTAAATTTCCACCACTAGCATGGGGAACAAGTGCTTTCTTTAACAGCTGCGCCTCATATAACGCATGCGCAGTGAGCAGGTTCGCGGAGCTTTGAAACACGATGCATATTACCAGATTATATATATACAAACAAGTAAATAATATCCTCGTTGCATAAACAAAAACATGTTGATTGTGGTAAGCAAACAAAACTCAATCTGCCTGCCCCAATCTGCTCACGACAATATGCAACACACAATTTCAATGTCACTGGACAACATGCAATTTTGAACTTCCTAATACCCATCGGGCTCGCTGTACGCCATAAACAAAAACCGGAATGAGTGCATCAGCTTAATGAACCAATAAACGACCCCGTTACACATGAGAGTGCAATCACACCCGCTCTGACTGGGTTCGGTATGTTTGAAGATTTTGGGATGTATGTGAATTAACAATTTTAACAAAACTTTGCACTAAACGCAGCTGTCTCTCATGCACGTGATATTTGCACACGATTTTCAGTTATTTGATGTAATACGATCCTCGTGCAATTCATCTGCATAAGGTTTGCAGTTGGTCTCTAAAAGTTGTTGGAGAAATTCATCTTCGATGTAAACTATATATTCATACCGTACAGTGAGTGCTTCTATTTGAGTCTAAACTTTTGATGGGTAGTATATGACATCAGGACGACAAGGCAAAGCCTTCAAAGCAAATAACTTTGAATTGTACAGTTTTCCAGAGAAGCAAACACACGGAAGATATTCTACAGATAATGGAACGGAGGATGAAGCTGATGGAGGACAAAATGTGGATTGCTATTGAACTGCCCTGAGACGATATGTCGCAAATGAGAGATCGTATTGTGCTGGTGTAGCTAAATCACTGAGTTATAGTTATTTTGTTTTTCTTTTGCGGTTATACTACTTCATACATTATCTGGAGTGTAAGGTTCCAATTTGAACGAAGCTTCCCGGAGAGGCCACCTGTCTATTAATACTTAAATAATCAACTAATCAACAGAGATCAAGGTTATTACATCCCTACGGCTTACGACGATCAACTAATCAAGCCTAACTCAAGAATCAACCCAATTCCTTCTCCACTGGCTTCCCAATCTCATCTCCTATCACAAATAAAGCTCTTCCCATGTCAACACACACTGCACATCAACCTCCTCTACTGTGTATATAAACACATACCCGTCATGCGTATATGTAATTTCTCCTTGTGCATACATTGTGCATCATTTGTTTTTGACAACGGTGCGTTAGAATTACTAACCGAAACGTCGCATCCACTGCAAACAAAGAAGTTGTCCATATCCATATATAAAAGTCATCTTACCAGATCCTAAATGCCACTTTAAAGAAGTAATCAAGGTGTGAACGTGGGGGGCAGTTTTGGAAAAAATGTACTAGTTGTCATAAAACAAAGAGTTACTCTGCAAGAAGAAAGTATGTCATTTTCAGTAATTTCATCACGCAGACTGCAGATATGCAAAACAACTGGAGAGACCTGCAGAGAGGAAGGGATAGTCAAGAACCAGTGACTGGAAACAAACAGAAAGCAAACTAACCATGCAAAGGTATTTCGCTGCCATTTCAGTAACTTCTTTGGTAATGATTTTAGACGATTCAGTGTTCGACACACTTTGAGTGAGTTAATATTTCACTGTCACATCGGCAACATTGCAGCTATATCGTGCCGCTGACACGCATGCCATAGATATCGGAATGTTGTATTTTTCCCCATAACCTCTTTTACAGGGCAACTGTGAGGCAGGCACTTCAGAATGCAGAGACTTCTGAGTGGATGGCTCTAAATCCACAATACAAGTATGAATATACTAGTATATATATATATATATACCAAATTCAAGAGTTTCCTTCAATGCACTAAACCGTTCAATGTAAATACAACTTCCAGGTAGAATTACGACAATCTTGACTCTTGAGTGATAAACTCTTTGTCTTCCACAAGACAACAAATTTAGAACTTTAAATTCAGGGTTGGAAGCAGAAAGCAGAACAAGCAGAAGTTGTGGACTATGCTTGAACTTCTTTCTAAGACAGCACTCCCGCTATTCCGCGCCCTGAATTTCACAAGGTATTTGAAGTTTTGCTGCTACAGTTCTTAATCCGTTAATGATGTACTTACATGCGTCACTGTACTGTTTTCATAAATAAGCAAGACCCAACTATAATGTAATGATAATACTACTACTTGATTCCTTCCGGAAAGTGATTTTTGTTGCGTAGTACAAAACCTGTTATGTTCATGGGCGATTTTGATTTAATTCCATTGTATTTTGTAGGATGACTTCGTTAGGATATGTAATATTCATGCGTTTTCTGCCACTGTATTGCATTTTTTTTGCCCAGTTGCTATGCGAAAAGATGTCTGGCAAGACAAAGAATGAAAGGGCCTCAGCATTGACAGAAAGTTTTCGGCAGCCGGAACAAAGTTTTGAATGATGATTAATGAGAAAATACTCCAGAAAATCTACAGTAAGTAAAATAAAAACACAACAAGGTATGTCCTAACTGGATTTGATTCCACCTAATACAATAATATGTTAATTGATGGAACCTTAACTGACATGACTCACTCATCAATTAACATAGATTAGGCCCGTCAGCTAGTGAATCTTAACTGAAATGACTCACTTATCAATTAACAAGGGATTATGTATTGTTAAACATTGAGTTTTGTTAGAGGGCTGAATATGTCCAATAAATATTAAACTCATTAACTGTGTTCAAATCCACTACTAAAACATGCAACCATCGGGATATTACTGGACCATATGATTTTCTCAGGTAGAATAGCCATGGCTAATCTAATTATCACGTTGGTTTTACACTCAATCTTTACCTATATGCAGCCATAAGTATGGAGCATATTGGCTCTTGTTTTCTTCAGAAGAGTCGTAACAGAGGAAGGTAGGGTATTCGAAAAGCTGACCTCCCCAGCCACAAAAGACCAAGCATGAAGAGGCTTTGAAGAATGTTCAACCCATGTCACCTGGAAGAAAGTGATATTGACGTAGCGGTGGCTTCAGATATTTTTATTGTGTGCGACCGGAAGTCGAGTCATCACGAGAACTGGATGTCAGCAAAGAGGTTTGCTGATGAAACTTTTCAACAGTTGTAAGGTCAAGGGGCCATCCCAAAGGTAAGGCGTGTCCGTGGGACTTCACCGTCCAAAACCAACATCCCAAGAATGAATAATGATCTGTCATGGGTCAACACTGAGTATGGAATGTTTTAGATAAGTGGAGAAAGTTTACGCCGCTTTAACAATGTTCCAATAATTAATTAATTGTTGACGTGTCTAAAAGTGGCTGGTGTATACATATATAGTATAATATATCTTCTATAATATATATATATAGGATGAAATAGGATCAGATCATTATAATAGCATAAATGACGCTTTAATGTATATATATAATGCCATTATAATATCTGGATCTATTTCATCCTAAATAGCTTTTTCTTTTCATCCAATGTTCGGAAAGTCAAATGATAAATATGGAAGTGTTACTATTCCAATCCATTCTTCAAATGGTCCAACAATATAGTCATTATGGTTACCACCGGCCTGCTGCTGTTTAATTACTAATCAAGTTGGATGATATATTAAATTATGCGCAACAAACCGCCACAAAAATATCTGCGTGATTTGTGAATTTGTTTTGACAAGCGAAAAATATAAGAATCATTATATAAACTATGTTCCCTCCTGAGAGGCAGCATGATATTATTTTCTATTCATTTTTGATAATTTTATTTGCATAATAATGGGCTTATCAAAAAATTGAAACAAACTCCTGTATACTACCATTGCGCCAATATTGCGATATATTGACCATGGAACAATGTTAAAGGTCACATGCAACGTAAATACATTTCTGTAGACTCTGATACCTTTGGGTATGGAGTTACTCGAAACAAATCATAAAATGCAAATCTAACCCTATATAAAGTTGTTAAAAAACGCGATTAAAAAAAAAAAAGCCCGCGAAATCGGAGTTCAAATGATTCACTGAATTTCCCTGAAACTGGGGAAAACTGGAGCTCTGCGAACAGCCGCAGCTGCTCTCATAACAACGCATGCGCAGTGAATAGGTTCGCGGAGCTTGAAATAAGATGGCTATATCCTGATTATATGTAGGCCTACACAAAAGAAGTAAATAATGTACCTCGTTACATAAAATAACATATTGATTGCAAAACAGAACTCACCGTCTGTTTCATTAACACCTATATGTCTGCCTGCCTGCCTGTCTGCTAATGACAATATGCAATACACACATCTTCAATCACCGACCACATGCAATTTGAACTTAACGCGTATCGGGCCATAAACACAGGTAAATGAGCCAATAAAATCATCTCCGTTACAGTTGAGTGCACGCACACTTGGCTCAGACTGGGTTCGGTATCCCGGCTATCACTGACTGTTTCCGTTTCGAGAGAAGTAAACCGAAGTATATGTAACATTGCACTTTTGATTTGCGATTATGGGCTTATAATTTGTTTATTTGTTTTTCTTAAGCAGCAATGCATTGTATATATCATGAATAAGTGAAAACTGTGTTTTAATTATGTTCGATTTTTGTTGCATGTGACCTTTTTAAGTCTCAGTTCGGTTAAAATGCCAGGTTCCTCGTTGCCACATACATAGAAACTCCAAAACCTATCCTCAAAACCAAATGCAAGATGTCCCTCGTTTAGAAAGCAAAGCGAATTTTAACAGATCAAGTCATCCTAAGATGGCAAGAAGATAAACGTTCCAGCCCTAAGGGGGGTTTCTATATTCAATATTTAAAAAACCCACTGTCTTTTGAAAAATACCTTCTCTATTTCCAAAATCTATACATTACGACCCTTCTATTTTGAAGTTTAGGAACCTCAAATTTAAATCTTACAATCGAAACTGGCAGATGGCAGAACATACCGAGAGAAGAAAGATTATGTAGACTATGTAACTTTGCAACTTAGTTGGTGACGAATTTCATTATCTTTTAAATGCACGTCACTCTTAATTCTTACAGAAGCAACTATTAGCAAAGGTCATATCACCATGTCAATTTTAAACTTAGCAACTGTCCTATCACTTTTATCTCATTTGTATAAATTGTTACATAAATAACTCATCATCATGACGCATGTCCATATGTATACACATTTGTAAATATTTGTATAGTTAAATGCTTTTGTACCACCGGATGGTGGTTTTATGAGAATAAAAGAAGTTGAAGTTGTAAGAGGCATATAAACTGGGAACTGGTTATCCTTCCAGAGGCTGTTTTAACTGTTCACTTGCTAATTAACAAGACAGCAGGCCTTGTTAATTGGTGAATCTTAACGGCCTTGATAAGGTCGTTGGGCGTACATTTACCATCACCCATCGGTTATCTCCCTTGTGGACATATAAAAATTGGAAATTAATCAACATACAAACCAAGTTGAACCAACTTGTTTATGCTGAAAGATGTACATCGAAATGTGTATGCAATAATCATCAGGTATTGTTACCACATACGTGGTATGATGCCTTATGTATCCCCATACCGTTTAATGCAGTATAAGTGAAATCTGCTTCAGTGTGCCAATGACCGATCTATTGAAGTTTTACTTTTAGTGAATGCTACTCTAACAAAATGATCTGAGATTAAACGTCTCACTGAAAATTTGTGTAATCTTATCTCAGGTATTCGTAAGAAATACTGAATGTTTACGTAATACATATAAATCTACCGGTACCAGGTTGATGTGTCTGGCCATGAGTAAACTAACAATGTCATAGTGATTATATAATTTTTAATTTCACCATTACATGAGTCATTAAAGCCTCATTTATGCCATTATAATGTTCTCTGATCCATTTCATCATAAATAGTAAATTATTTCATTCAATGTTTAGAGGCGCAAAATGATAACCTGAAAATGTTGCTGTTCAAGTTCATTTTGTTTAGCGTGATATTATTCAGTGGTCCAACCAGTATAGTCATAAAGGCTACAAACAGCCTGGATTTTAATGACTATCAAGTTGTTAATTGGTTAATCTACGGCCTTGATTCGCTCATCAAGTAACGAGGGTCAGGTCTTTCGGTGTACATTTACCATCACCCACCAGTTATCTCCCCTTGTGCACATATCCAATAATTGGAAACGTATGGATATCTCATGTATCCATTTTGGATATGTCTTGAAACATCATCTTTCCAAGATTGGAAATGTCTTGGAAACATCATCTTTCCAAGACATTTCCAAGCTTGGAAACATGCATTTTTTTCCAGTGCTGGTGTACGCTCCACCAAACGCAATAATGTCAATATCAGGTGTAAGCTCCACCAACTGCTATGATGTCAATATCTGGGTGAAAGTTCCACCAACCGTAATGATGACAATATCAGGTGTAAACTGTACCAACCGTAATAATGTCAATATTCGAGTAAGCTCCGCCAACCGCAATAATGACAACATCTGGTGCAAGCTCCACCAACCGCAATGATGTCAATATCTGGTGTAGGCTCCACAAACCGCAATAATGTCAATATCTGGTGAAAGCTCCACCAACTGTAATGATGTCAATATCTGGCGTAGACTGCGACAACCGTAATAATGTCAAAATCTGGTGTAACCTCCCCCAACTGTAGTATTGTCAATATCTGGTGTAAGCTCCACCAACCGCTATAATGTCACAATCTAGTGTAAGCTTCACCAACCGCAATAATGTCAATATCTGGTGTAAGCTCCACCAACCCCAATAATGTCAATATCTGGTGTAAGCTCCACCAACCGGAAAAATGTCAATATCTGGTGTAAGCTCCACCAACCGCTAGAATGTCAAGATCTGGTGTAACTTCCACCAACCGAAATAATGACAACATCTGCTGTAAGCTCCACCAACCGCAATAATGTCAGTATCTGGTGTAAGCTCCGCCAACCACAATAATGTCAATATCTGTTGTAACCTCCGAAAATCGAAATAATGTCAATATCTGGTGTAACCTCCGCCAACCGAAATAATGTCAATTCCTGGTGTAACCTCCACCAACCGCAATAATGTCAATATCTAGTGTAAGCTCCACCAACCGCAATAATGTCAATATATGGTGTAAACTCCACCAACCGCAAAAATGTCAATATCTGGTGTAAGATCCACCAACCGCTATGATGTCAATATCTGGTGTAAGCTCCACCAACCGCAATAATGTCAATATCTGGTGTAAGCTCCACCAACCGCAATAATGTCAATATCTGGTGTAAGCTCCACCAACCACAAAAATGTCAATATCTGGTGTAAGCTCCACCAACTTCTATGATGTCAATATCTAGTGTAAGCTCCACCAAATGCAATAATATCAATATCTGGTGTAAGCTCCAATAAACCACAATAATTTCAATATCTGGTGAAAGCTCCACCACTGCTATGATTTCAATATCTGGTGCAAGCTCCACCAACCACAATAAAGGCAATATCTCGTGTAAGCTCCACCAAGAGCTATAGTGTCAATATCTGGTGTTAGCTGCACCAACCGCTATAATTTCAATATCTGGTGTAAGCTCCACCAACTGCTATAATTTCAATATCTGGTGTAAGCTCGACGAACCGAAATAATGTCAATATCTGCTGTAAGCTCCATCAACCGCTATATTGTCAACATCTGTTTTAAGCTCCACCAACCACAATAATGTCAATATCTGGTGTAAAGCTCCACCAACTGTAATAATGTCAATATTCGGTGTAACCTCCACCAACCGCAATAATGTCAATATCGGGTGTAACCTCCACCAACCAAAATAATGTCAACATCTGATGTAAGCTCCACCAACTGTAATAATGTCAATATTTGGTGTAACCTCCACCAACCGCAATAATGTCAATATCTGGTGTAACCTCTACCAACAACTATAATGTTAATATCTGGTGTAAGCTCCACCAACCGCTATAATGTCAAGATCTGGTGTAACTTCCACCAACCGAAATAATGTCAACATCTGCTATAAGCTCCACCAACCGCAATAATGTCAGTATCTGGTGTAAGCTACACCAACCACAATAATGTCAATATCTGTTGTAACCTCTGAAAACCGAAATAATGTCCATATCTGGTGTAACCTCCACCAACCGCAATAATGTCAATATCTAGTGTAAGCTCCACCAACCGCTTTAATGTCAATATCTGGTGTAACCTCCACCAACCACAGTAATGTCAATATCTTGTGTAAGCTCCACCAAACTCAAAAATGTCAATATCTGGTGTAAGCTCCATCAACCGCTATAATGTCAATATTCGGTGTAAGCTCCACCAACCGTAATAATGTCAACATCTGTTGTAACCTCCACCAACTCCTATAATGTCATTATCTGGTGTAAACTGCACCAACCGCAATAATGTCAATATCTGGTGTAAGATCCACCAACCGCTATGATGTCAATATCTGGTGTAAGCTCCACCAACTGCAATAATGTCAATATCTGGTGTAAGCTCCACCAACCGCAATAATGTCAATATCTGGTGTAAGCTCCACCAACCACAAAAATGTCAATATCTGGTGTAAGCTCCACCAACTGCTATGAAGTCAATATCTAGTGTAAGCTCCACCAAATGCAATAATATCAATATCTGGTGTAAGCTCCAATAAACCACAATAATTTCAATATCTGGTGTAACCTCCACCAACTGCTATGATGTCAATATTTGGTGAAAGCTCCACCACTGCTATAATTTCAATATCTGGTGCAAGCTCCACCAACCGCAATAAAGGCAATATCTCGTGTAAGCTCCACCAAGAGCTATAGTGTCAATGTCTGGTGTTAGCTGCACCAACCGCTATAATTTCAATATCTGGTGTAAGCTCCACCAACTGCTATAATTTCAATATCTGGTGTAATCTCGACGAACCGAAATAATGTCAATATCTGCTGTAAGCTCAACCAACCGCTATGTTTTCAACATCTGTTTTAAGCTCCACCAACCACAATAATGTCAATATCTGGTGTAAGCTCCACCAACTGTAATAATGTCAATATCTGTTGTAACCTCTGAAAACCGAAATAATGTCCATATTTCGTGTCACCTCCACCAACCGCAATAATGTCAATATCTAGTGTAAGCTCCACCAACCGCTTTAATGTCAATATCTGGTGTAACCTCCACCAACCACAGTAATGTCAATATCTTGTGTAAGCTCCACCAAACTCAATAATGTCAATATCTGGTGTAAGCTCCATCAACCGCTATAATGTCAATATCTAGTGTAAGCTCCACCAACCGCTATAATTTCAATATCTGGTGTAAGCTCCACCAACTGCTATAATTTCAATATCTGGTGTAAGCTCGACGAACCGAAATAATGTCAATATCTGCTGTAAGCTCCACCAACCGCTATATTGTCAACATCTGTTTTAAGCTCCACCAACCACAATAATGTCAATATCTGGTGTAAGCTCCACCAACTGTAATAATGTCAATATTCGGTGTAACCTCCACCAACCGCAATAATGTCAATATCTGGTGAAACCTCCACCAACTGCTATAATGTCAATACCTGGTGTAACCTCCACCAACTGCGTAATAATGTCAATATCGGGTGCAACCTCCACCAACCAAAATAATGTCAACATCTGATGTAAGCTCCACCAACTGTAATAATGTCAATATTTGGTGTAACCTCCACCAACCGCAATAATGTCAATATCTGGTGTGTAACTCCTACCAACAACTATAATGTTAATATCTGGTGTAAGCTCCACCAACCGCTATAATGTCAAGATCTGGTGTAACTTCCACCAACCGAAATAATGTCAACATCTGCTATAAGCTCCACCAACCGCAATAATAATGTCAGTATCTGGTGTAAGTTAAGCCACCAACCACAATAACGTCAATATCTGTTGTAACCTCTGAAAACCGAAATAATGTCCATATATCTGCGTAAGCTCCACCAACCGCTAATAATGTCAATATCTAGTGTAAGCTCCACCCCAACCGCTTTTAATGTCAATATCTGGTGTAACCTCCACCAACCACAGTAATAAAATAATATCTTGTGTAAGCTCCCACCAAACTCAATAATGTCAATATCTGGTGTAAGCTCCATCAACCGCCATAATGTCAATATTCGGCGTAAGCTCCACCCCAACCGTATTAATGTCAACATCTGGTGTAACCTTCGCCAACCAAAATAATGTCAACATCTGGTGTAACCTCCACCAACCGCAATAATGTCAATATTTGGTGTAAGCTCCACCAACCACAATAATGTCAATATCTGTTGTAACCTCCACCAACTCCTATAATGTCATTATCTGGTGTAAACTGCACCAACCGCAATAATGTCAATATCTGGTGTAAGATCCACTAACTGCTATGTGATGTCAATATCTGGTGTAAGCTCCACCAACTGCAATAATGTCAATATCTGGTGTAAGCTCCACCAACCGCAATATCATGTCAATATCTGGTGTAAGCTCCACCAACCACAAAATGTCAATATCTGGTGTAAGCTCCACCCAACTGCTATGATGTCAATATCTAGTGTAAGCTCCACCAAATGCAATAATATCAATATCTGGTGTAAGCTCCAATAAACCACAATAATTTCAATATCTGTGTAACTCTCCACCAACTGCTATGATGTGTCAATATTTGGTGAAAGCTCCACCACTGCTATAATTTCAATATCTGGTGCAAGCTCCACCAACCGCAATAAAGGCAATATCTCGTGTAAGCTCCACCAAGAGCTATAGTGTCAATATCTGGTGTTAGCTGCACCAACCGCTATAATTTCAATATCTGGTGTAAGCTCCCACCAACTCGCTATAATTTCAATAATATCTGGTGTAATCTCGACGAACCGAAATAATGTCAATATCTGCTGTAAGCTCAACCAACCGCTATGTTTTCAACATCTGTTTTAAGCTCCACCAACCACAATAATGTCAATATCTGGTGTAAGCTCCACCAACTGTAATAATGTCAATATCTGTTGTAACCTCTGAAAACCGAAATAATGTCCATATCTGGTGTAACCTCCACCAACCGCAATAATGTCAATATCTAGTGTAAGCTCCACCAACCGCTTTAATGTCAATATCTGGTGTAACCTCCACCAACCACAGTAATGTCAATATCTTGTGTAAGCTCCACCAAACTCAATAATGTCAATATCTGGTGTAAGCTCCATCAACCGCTATAATGTCAATATTCGGTGTAAGCTCCACCAACCGTAATAATGTCAACATCTGGTGTAACCTTCGCCAACCAAAATAATGTCAACATCTGGTGTAACCTCCACCAACCGCAATAATGTCAATATTTGGTGTAAGCTCCACCAACCACAATAATGTCAATATCTGCTGTAACCTCCACCAACTCCTAATAATGTCATTATCTGGTGTAAACTGCA
>NW_025766597.1:0-31240 GCF_003918875.1 Haliotis rubra
AAAGTGATTGCTATTTTTTTCTTGTAGATATGCTGCAAAATGAACCTGAAGCGAGTCAAAGACGTCTGTGAAAACTGCTATCTATTGGAGAGTGAAGGAACGCTTGGAGAAGTATGGTCATGTAACAATAAGTGGTGCTTCTGGTGAAGGAAAAACGTCCATTGCCTTGATGATAGAGAGCAGATCTCAGGAACCAGGGGTATGAACTTGTGTTTGTTGATGATGTGGATAAATTCAGGCTGAAGAATTGTGACCTGCGTGGAAAGAAAGTTTGTCTGATACTGGATGATATATTTGGAACAGTAGGCCTATCAACTGACGTTCCCCATCTTAGGTCCATTCTACAAAACCTCAAACATTATTTAGAAGATGCCAAATCTAGTAAGGAACTGAAAACACACCCAGGCGCTGAATCAGGAATTCTTGTTGTCTTCACCACCAAATCGTACAACCTGGAATGTGGAGGCGCAAAGTTGGATGGCAAAGAATACTATTTTTCACAGGACCATCGCTTCTTGATTTGACAAAAAATGAAATCGTGTCATTACAGCCCCCAGGAAAGAAGGAACATACTCCAGAAACAACTAAACCACCATAACATCGACCTGGACCTCGATATTAATGAGCTCTGTGACACAAGAGATTCTTTGTTTGGCTTTCCCCTGATATGTACTCTGTTTTGTGAATTTTCTGAGTTTTCAAAAAGAACCTGCAAAATTTTTCCTAGAACCCCTATTTTATCTACGGCGAGAAATTGACATGATCATGGAACGTAGAAACGACCAGTCCGCTGCTCTGATCCTGATGTTGTTGTGTGAAGATCATCTGAACTTGAGCCAGGTAGAAATGGAATCTAAAAATCATGTTTTAGAAGCTAATCTGCAGGCTGTAAAAATTGTGGTGTCAGTAACGTCACGGACTGCAGTTGCCAAAGCCATCAGGTGTTACAGGGGAACATTTTTCACGGATGGAGATATCCTTGGATTTTCACATCCCACCATCTATGACGCCTGTGCGTGTGCCCTATTCAAAATGAATCCATCCTTCGTTCTGAACCACTGCAGTATCAGATTCCTTTATGAGCGGGTACAGGCCCAACAAGTCCAGTCCACTGCAATAGATAATCACCTCCACATCATCTACGTCTCAGATGCTTACTATGACACAATTGCCTCCAGACTGGCTGATGCTGTTGCCAAAGGCAACTACAGTATATCTATTACACATCCTATTTTGAAAAACAAGCAAATAGTGGACAAAGTGTTCCAGATGCTCAAACTGAAGAAATCAAATACATTGAAGCGGTTGCTGAATACGAAGGACACAAAAAGCTTGCCATGTTACATGCAAAAGGAAGAAGGGAAGCACTTACTGTACTGGGCAGTTCATGCACATAGTCAGTACTTGGTTGAGAAAATCCTTGATGTTGGATACGGTTTTCAGACAACGAGATCAAGGAAGCCTTCAAGGCCTGTGCTTCCTGTGGGAACGAAGCAGTGTTGTTGCTGTTATCTGACAAATATAAGTCACTGCTTCATCAAAGTGTGCTCAATGAAGCTCTAGTCACTGCCACAGACAATAATTACAAAGACGTTGCATTGGCCTTACTTAACGCAGGAGCTGATATCTATGAATCAAAAAATGATGTTGGTGAAAATGTCTTTCAAATTGCTAGGATGAAGGAGTTCCATCTACTTGGAAGAGAATTTATGGGATTTATTACCAAAGGATTAAACATCAAACATCTGACTGGAGACTTCGACTTTCAGAGAGCAGCTTATTCAGCCTTGTGTTACAGCTGTAGTGTAGGGGATGTAAGACTTTCACAATTCTTCCTTCCAGTCACTGAGATTAATGCAAGATATCCTAAGGGCAAAACTCTCCCATTCTTTCACATTAATTGTCTAGGACACGTGGGTCTAACGCCAGTGATGGAAGCAGCTTTGCATGGGAAGAAGGATGTTTTCGACCTGCTCGTGTCAAAGGGAGCTGATCTTACACTAAGAGATGACTACAATAACACCCTCCTTCATCTAGCATGTGTAGGTGGAAATAGTGGCATTGTAGAAGATCTGCTTCCACTGTTTGACATCAATTGTCGGGGACAAGAGGGTTTGACAACTTTGATGGTAGCAGCTTGGTATGGGAAGAAGGATGTTTTCGACCTGCTCGTGTCAAAGGGAGCTGATCTCACACTAAGAGATGATAACAATAACACCCTCCTTCATCTAGCATGTGTAAGGTGGAAATAGTGGCATTGTAGAAGATCTGCTTCCACTGTTTGACATCAATTGTCGGGGACAAAGAGGATTTGGACACCTTTGATGGCAGCAGCTAGGTATGGGAAGAAGGATGTTTTCGACCTGCTCGTGTCAAAGGGAGCTGATCTCACACTAGAGATGATAACAATAACACCCTCCTTCATCTGGCATGTGCAGGTGGAAATAGTGGCATTGTAGAAGATCTGCTTCCACTGTTTGACATCAATTGTCGGGGAGAAGAAAGATTTGACACCTTTGATGGCAGCAGCTTGGCATGGGAAGAAGGATGTTTTCGACCTGCTCGTGTCAAAGGGAGCTGATCTCACACTAGAGATGACAAAAATAACACCCATCTTCATGTGGCATGTAGGTGGAAATAGTGGCATTGTAGAAGATCTACTTCCACTGTTTGACATCAATTGTCGGGGAAAAGAGGGTTTGACACCTTTGATGGCAGCAGCTTGGTATGGGAAGAAGGATGTTTTCGACCTGCTCGTGTCAAAGGAGCTGATCTCACACTAAGAGATGACAAAAATAACACCCTCCTTCATGTGGCATGTGTAGGTGGAAATAGTCCCATTGTAGAAGATCTGCTTCCACTGTTTGACATCAATTGTCGGGGAAAAGAGGGTTTGACACCTTTGATGGCAGAAGCTTTGTATGGGAAGAAGGATGTTTTCGACCTGCTCGTGTCAAAGGGAGCTGATCTCACGCTAAAGATGACTACAGTAGAAATGCCCTTCATGTGGCATGTCAAGGTGGAAATAGTGGCATTGTAGAAGATCTGCTTCCACTGTTTGACATTAATTGTCGGGGACATGAGGGTTTGACACCTTTGATGGTAGCAGCTTTGCATGGGAAGAAGGATGTTTTCGACCTGCTCGTGTCAAAGGGAGCTGATCTCACACTAAAGATGACTACAGTAGAAATGCCCTTCATCTGGCATGTCAGGGTGGAAATAGTGGCATTGTAGAACATCTGCTTCCACTGTTTGACATCAATTGTCGGGGACAAGAGGGTTGGACACCTTTGATGGTAGCAGCTTTGCATGGGAAGAAGGATGTTTTCGTCCTGCTCGTGTCAAAGGGAGCTGATCTCACACAAAAAGATGACTACAGTAGAAATGCCCTTCATGTGGCATGTCAGGGTGGAAATAGTGGCATTGTAGAAGATCTGCTTCCACTGTTTGACATCAATTGTCTGGGAAAAGAGGGTTTGACACCTTTGATGGCAGCAGCTTTGCATGGGAAGAAGGATGTTTTCGACCTGCTCGTGTCAAAGGGAGCTGATCTCACACTAAAAGATGACTACAGTAGAAATGCCCTTCATCTGGCATGTCAGGGTGGAAATAGTGGCATTGTAGAAGATCTGCTTCCACTGTTTGACATCAATTGTCGGCTGAGGGCACAGTCGGATCTTATACCAGTGATGATAGCAGCTATCTTTGGCAAGAGAGATGTTTTCGATCTCCTCAAGACAAAGGGAGCTGATCTCACACTAAAGATGACAAAAGTAACACCCTCCTTCATCTAGCATGTGCAGGTGGAAATAGTCCCATTGTAGAAGACCTGCTTCCACTGTTTGACATCAATTGTCGAGGACAAGAGGGTTTGACACCTTTGATGGTAGCAGCTTGGTATGGGAAGAAGGATGTTTTCGACCTGCTCGTGTCAAAGGGAGCTGATCTCACACTAAGAAATGATAACAATAACACCCTCCTTCATCTAGCATGTGCAGGTGGAAATAGTGGCATTGTAGAAGATCTGCTTCCACTGTTTGACATCAATTGTCGAGGACAAGAGGGTTTGACACCTTTGATGGTAGCAGCTAGGTATGGGAAGAAGGATGTTTTCGACCTGCTCGTGTCAAGGGAGCTGATCTCACACTAAGAGATGATAACAATAACACCCTCCTTCATCTAGCATGTGTAGGTGGAAATAGTGGCATTGAAGAAGATCTGCTTCTGCTGTTTGACATTAATTGTCTGGGGAAAAGAGGGTTTGACACCTTTGATGGTAGCAGCATGGTATGGGAAGAAGGATGTTTTCGACCTGCTCGTGTCAAAGGGAGCTGATCTCACACTAAGAGATGATAACAATAACACCCTCCTCTCATCTAGCATGTGCAGGTGGAAATAGTGACATTGTAGAAGATCTGCTTCCACTGTTTGACATTAATTGTCAGGGAGATGAGGGTTGGACACCTTTGATGGCAGCAGCTTTGTATGGGAAGAAGGATGTTTTCGACCTGCTCGTGTCAAAGGGAGCTGATCTCACACTCAAGAGATGATAACAATAACACCCTCCTTCATCTAGCATGTGCGAGGTGGAAATAGTGGCATTGAAGAAGATCTGCTTCCACTGTTTGACATTAATTGTCGGGGAAAGTGGGTTGGACACCTTTGATGGTAGCAGCTTTGCATGGGAAGAAAGATGTTGTCGACCTGCTCGTGTCAAAGGGAGCTGATCTCACACTAAAGATGACTGCAGTAGAAATGCCCTTCATCTGGCATGTGAGGGGTGGAAATTGTGGTATTGTAGAAGATCTGCTTCCACTGTTTGACATTAATTGTCTCTGGGGAAAGTGGGTTTGACACCTTTGATGGCAGCAGCTTGGGATGGGAAGAAGGATGTTTTCGACCTGCTCGTGTCAAAAGGTGCTGATCTCACACTAAAAGATGACTGCAGTAGAAATGCCCTTCATCTGGCATGTCAGGGTGGAAATAGTGGCATTGTAGAAGATCTGCTTCCACTGTTTGACATCAATTGTCGGGCACAGTCGGATCTTATACCAGTGATGATAGCAGCTATCTTTGGCAAGAGAGATGTTTTCGATCTCCTCAAGACAAAGGAGCTGATCTCACACTAAGAGATGACAAAAGTAACACCCTCCTTCATCTAGCATGTCGAGGTGGAAATAGTCCCATTGTAGAAGACCTGCTTCCACTGTTTGACATCAATTGTCGGGGACAAGAGGGTTTGACACCTTTGATGGTAGCAGCTTGGTATGGGAAGAAGGATGTTTTCGACCTGCTCGTGTCAAAGGGAGCTGATCTCACACTAAGAGATGATAACAATAACACCCTCCTTCATCTAGAATGCGAGGTGGAAATAGTGGCATTGTAGAAGATCTGCTTCCACTGTTTGACATTAATTGTCGGGGAGATGAGGGTTGGACACCTTTGATGGCAGCAGCTTTGCATGGGAAGAAGGATGTTGTCGACCTGCTCGTGTCAAAGGGAGCTGATCTCACACTTAAAGATGACTGCAGTAGAAATGCCCTTCATCTGGCATGTGAGGGTGGAAATAGTGGCATTGTAGAAGATCTGCTTCCACTGTTTGACATCAATTGTCGGGGAGAAGAGGGTTGGACACCTTTGATGGCAGCAGCTTTGCATGGGAAGAAGGATGTTGTCGACCTGCTCGTGTCAAAGGGAGCTGATCTCACACTTAAAGATGACTGCAGTAGAAATGCCCTTCATCTGGCATGTGAGGGTGGAAATAGTGGCATTGTAGAAGATCTGCTTCCACTGTTTGACATCAATTGTCGTTCACAGAGGGATATTATACCAGTGATGGTAGCAGCTTTCTATGGCAGAGAGATGTTTTCGATCTCCTCAAGACAAAGGAGCTGATATCACACTAAGAGATGACAAAGTAACACCCTCCTTCATCTAGCATGTGTAGGTGGAAATAGTCCCATTGTAGAAGACCTGCTTCCACTGTTTGACATCAATTGTCGGGGACAAGAGGGTTGGACACCTTTGATGGTTGCAGCTTGGTATGGGAAGAAGGATGTTTTCGACCTGCTCGTGTCAAAGGGAGCTGATCTCACACTAGAGATGATAACAATAACACCCTCCTTCATCTAGCATGTGCAGGTGGAAATAGTGACATTGTAGAAGATCTGCTTCCACTGTTTGACATTAATTGTCGGGGACATGAGGGTTTGACACCTTTGATGGAAGCAGCTAGGTATGGGAAGAAGGATGTTGTCGACCTGCTCGTGTCAAAGGGAGCTGATCTCACACTCAAGAGATGACAAAATAACACCCTCCTTCATGTGGCATGTCGAGGTGGAAATAGTGGCATTGTAGAAGATCTGCTTCCACTGTTTGACATTAATTGTCGGGGAAAGTGGGTTGAACACCTTTGATGGCAGCAGCTTTGTGTGGGAAGAAGGATGTTGTCGACCTGCTCGTGTCAAAGGAGCTGATCTCACACTAAAAGATGACTGCAGTAGAAATGCCCTTCATGTGGCATGCCAGGTTGGAAATAGTGGCATTGTAGAAGATCTGCTTCCACAGTTTGACATAAATTGTCTGGAAAAAGTGGGTTTGACACCTTTGATGGTAGGAGCTTTGCTTTGGGATGGGAAGAAGGATGTTTTCGACCTGCTCGTGTCAAAGGGAGCTGATCTCACACTAAAAAGATGACTGCAGTAGAAATGCCCTTCATCTGGCATGTCAGGGTGCAAATAGTGGCATAGTAGAAGATCTGCTTCCACTGTTTGACATCAATTGTCGGGCACAGTCGGATCTTATACCAGTGATGATAGCAGCTATCTTTGGCAAGAGAGATGTTTTCGATCTCCTCAAGACAAAGGGAGCTGATCTTACACTAAGAGATGACAACAATGACACCCTCCTTCATCTAGCATGTGCAGGTGGAAATAGTCCCATTGTAGAAGATCTGCTTCCACTGTTTGACATCAATTGTCGGGGACAAAGAGGGTTGGACACCTTTGATGGCAGCAGCTAGGTATGGGAAGAAGGATGTTGTCGACCTGCTCGTGTCAAAGGGAGCTGATCTCACACTCAGAGATGACAACAATGACACCCTCCTTCATGTGGCATGTCAGAGTGGAATAGTCCCATTGTAGAAAATCTGCTTCCATTCTTTGATATTAATTGTCGGGGACAAGACGGCTTTACACCATTAATGAATGCAGCTTTCTATGGAAAACACAATATTTGGGAACTCCTTGTGAAACGTGGAGGTAACTGTGTTTGTGTAGGTGATGATAATCACACAACACTACACACTGCATGTAGAGGTGGAAACATGTTGATTGTTGAAGATGTCATAGGCGATTTTGACATTGACACAAGAGGTTTTTCACGGTCGGACACCGCTCCTGGAGAGAGCTAGAGGAGGCCACATTCCTGTAGTTGACTTCCTTGTGGCCCCCGAGACGCTGACGACAAAATAGTGAACGATATTGGGAAAAGCTTGCTACACGTTGCTTGTGTAGGTGGGCACCTTGGAGATATTGATGACAGACACATTTGGGTGGACTCCTGCAATGGTAGCATCTATATTTGGAAAGTCTGCAGTGTTTGACTACCTGAGACTACAAGGTGCAGATCTGACACTGGTTGATGAGACTGGAGATGATTTGTTCACTCTCGCCCTTCAGGGAGGATGTAGACAAATCATAGAACGATTATCACCTGATGGACAATATGTGAAGAAGCAGAATCCCTGGACTACACTGATGAGATCGGTAGTGACTGGATCTTTTGAAAAGTTGAAAGTTTGCCATGACAACAGTCCTGAGCTTGTTCAGACAGACCAGTTTGGAGACAGTCTGCTTCATCTGGCTTGTCGTGGAGGCAACAGGAAAGGTGCAGAGTATCTGCTCCCGTCCTATGACATCAATGTCCGACACCGGTGAGGATGGCGGCTGTGTGTGGACATGAGGATGTCTTCCAGCTACTGGTGGACCACAAGGCTGATCTTGCCTTGCTCTCAGACCCACAAGAGAATGCATCCTTACTCTGGCTCAGAGAGGGCAAAGCAATGACATTGTGGAATGCTTGAGGAATATGTCAGGAAATTAATGAATGAGAAAGATTTGTAAAAAGGGTGGGCAGCCGATGGACTTTCCTAATAACTTAAGAATGTCAAGAATCATTCTGGACATCATAGATTCTTAAATATACTGATACACTGTAAAATGCACAATGAGTATGAACAAGAAGTCAGCAAATGAATTTTGTACACAATAGATAACACTTCAAATGAAACCTGTAATACGACATTGTTGATTTTGATGATCTTATGCCTAAATAAGCAGAACAATCTGATGTTTGTGAGGTCAAATTTGTCAAATAAATACAAAGGATATAGTATGTATTTTCAAAGCGTCTCAGTATGCAACTTGAATATGCCCACTTATCTTAAGTGATTGTTTGGAAGATAATACCTTCTTGTACTGTATTTTCAAGTATTTGACACTTGACTTATTGGTGTTCCGCAGCTATTGGTACCAATTGTAATCAGATGTTGTAGATATGTAAATACATGTCTATATCGTTTTGAGACATACTGCTGCAGTACATAGGTGTTGCTTTTACTCCTTGCTATTTAACTATGCCTTGACTAGTTTGATGGTTGCAAATGGGGGAAATTGAAAATGGTGTACATTCAGTAATTACTAGATATTTATTTTATGTCAAGACATGCTTCCTTCGGCAACTCTGGGTACCAACTAATGCCGTGTAATCAGATGTTGTAGATATGTAAATATTCGTCTTTGTAATTATTTGACACAGTTTGTTCATTCCTGGAGAATTTCTGATTTCAGACATTTCAGATGTTCACCAAATATTTGACATCATGCATTGACGATATTTGCTGTTTGCAAATGGTTTATAACGAAAACAATTCACATTCTGTAATTGCTGGAGTTTTTCACGCCAACGAATGCTTTGTTTGGCGGCTGTGGGTAGCAGCTCTTGGCCTATAATCAGATGCTGTAGATATGTCCATAGATGTCTATATACATTGTTTGACATAGTTTGTTCATTCCTGAAGAAATACGATGAACTGAGGGACTCGTATTTCAGCTGTTCACTAAATATTTGACGTAATGCATAGACTATACTTTCTGGTTTTAAATCGGAAATATTGTAAATAATTCACATTTTATTTATTACATGCTCATTTTAAGACATGCGTCTTTTCTTGTTATCGATGTTGATCGTCCTTAGTATGGTAATCTACCTTCAGTTGTTGGCAATCTATGGCCTGTTTTATATTGTATTGTCATGTATAGTTAAAATATTTTAGATGTAACTACTAGTTGTATATTTATATGTTATAATCTAGTTGTTTTACTGTCCTTCGTTGACAGAATTTTATGATTTACATTTAATTGTTAATATATTTTATCTTGATTTAGTCACGATATGTCTGAAATATTGCCGATGTGACTTAAAAATCTAAACTCCCTCACTCACTCACTCCTCTCATATGTTGATCACTGGTTTTCAGTTACGCACGTTGATGTAACTGACGTGTTAAGACGCCTGACAACCCAAAGGTCTGTCTGCCAGTCTGCCTGTCTGTTGAATTCCATTCATAACTTCTCTCACTCTTTAAACGTTGTCAAAAGGCAGGTCTGTACATATCGATGTGTTTTAGGAGTCGGAGAAAGACACAACCCGACGTCTGTCTGTGTGTATGTCTGCTTGCCTGCCTACCTGTCTGTCTGTGTGTCTGTCTGTGTGTGTCTGTGTGTCTGTCTGCCTGCCTGCCTGCCTGCCTGTCTGTCTGTGTGTCTGTGTGTCTGTCTGCCTGCCTGCCTGCCTACCTGTCTGTCTGTGTGTCTGTCTGTGTGTCTGTGTGTCTGTCTGCCTGCCTGCCTGCCTGCCTGTCTGTCTGTGTGTCTGTGTGTCTGTCTGCCTGCCTGCCTGCCTACCTGTCTGCCTGCCTGCCTGCCTGTCTGTGTGTCTGTCTGTCTGTGGAAATGTTGTAAATTATTCACATCTTATTTATTACATGCTCATTTTAAGACATGCGTCTTTGCTTGTTATCCGATGTTGATCATGGAATATATACATGTGATATAATATAATGCAAATGGTAATAGGTCCATTGACCCTACGTTTGTCTGTCCGTCCGCCTGTCGAATTCCATTCATAACTTTGTCTGTGTACATGTCGATGTGTTCTGGGAGTCGGAGAAAGATATTTTCTTTCTTCCTTTTTTTAATGGCATTAAAGAAGTTGTGAGTTAACTTTGGACAATTAGACTGGTCGACTATCGTACAGATTGTTAAGATACTCATTGTACAGTTACAGATTTGATATTGTACATAGACGTATTTAGATGTTGCATTGTATATATGTGCTCCTTTTACCCAAGACATGATCAGCATCAGCGCTACGACAGCCGTAACTCACACCGTTTAACATTGACTTACGACTGTCGTAACTCCGACACTTTAACTTATAGACTTACGACTGTCGGAGCGCTACGATCGCTTTGAGGAACGGGGCCAGACCCTTAAATATATATCTACATTATTGGTAATAATTGTGAATTGTTCACAAAGTATAATTTCTTTTTCAATGTTTAAGGAACTATTATATGAGAAAGGTGTCCTGTTGTAATCTCACCTGTATAAATTTAAAACTATAAGTTCAGAACTCCTTTTAATGTTTAATGGAACTATTATATGCATTCCATAGAAATTGTGTACCTCTGCTTCAGTAACTGTAATCTCACCTGTATAAATTTAAATGAAAATTTAATATAGTTTTACTTCATATAGAACTCCTGAAGGAAAAGTTTTATGTATTATTTCATATTTTAATGATGAATAATTGTGTGTTAAATACTGAATGTCCTATATTGTTTACTTGTTTACTGATTTTGTTTGTTTGTGTGTTTTGTGTGTGTGTGTATGTGTGTGTGTGTGTGTGTGTGTGTGTGCGTGTGTGTGTGTGTGTGTGTGTGTGTCTCCTAGTATTTGTATCGTCTATTCAAAGAAATGTCTGAGTTTATGTATTTCTACGTATGTGGCCAGACACCACCCTGAGCGTCTGCTCTGTTTCTGTAACAGAGAGTCAGAAATAAATACATTAACCGTGTTATGCATTTTGTGTTATTGACTTCAAGCTGACTGGCTGCTACTGAATGGTAGCTTGCAGAGTTGTTTACCATGTGTACAAGAATGTAATGAATCGATATGATAACCGAACTTCCTGACATTGACGGATTCAAGATTTGTTTTCCGTTCTTTCATTAATGTGAACTATATAATTCACGTTAAATGTGGATTTGGGATTACATCTCAGTAAAGTACAGATTCTAGTATTTTTGGCATGGCTCCGAGTCCCATCCAAGGATTCAAGTCGGACAACTGATAGCCTAGAGCGGAATGTACATCTAGAAGTGTAAATTGAGTAGCTCCGATGACCGTAAAGCTTTATTACAGTAAAGTCATTTTTAGAAGTTGTGAGTAGGGTAAATTTGTAAAGCACCTCATGAGGAGGTGCTGTCACGTGACCGGAAGTCTGACGTCATCAGACTTCCGGTTTATACGATACATGGAGTCATGTGAACGATGACATCATCAAGGGCAAGTTCATAGGCATAGGTCATGAACCCTCACAGGTGTGCACGATATCACAGGTCAGAAAGGTCAAAGGGCATTCTAGAATCACGTTGCACCAATGCAATTCATTAACTGAGCCCTAACGAAGCTGAATCGGTGCATAGTAACGAATGCCCGTATATGGAAGTCCTACTACGTTTCCGCGATTTTCGCGGGCTAGATTCCATGAGTCACACTCCATTGGAATGCCAGCTGTTGATCTGTCGTGTTCCAACTCATGAACGGAACCCTCAGAGGTGTGCACGGTATCACTGGTCAGAAGGTCAAAGGGCATTCTGTAATCACGCTGCACCAATGCAATTCATTAACGGAGCCTTGAGGAAGCAGAATCGGTGCATAGTAACGAATGCCCGTATATGGAAGTCCTACTACGTTTCCGCGATTTGTCTCGCAGGGGACTGTTTCCAACTCATGAACTGAACCCTCAGAGGTGTGCACGGTATCACTGGTCAGAAAGGTCAAAGGGCATTCTGTAATCATGCTGCACCAATGCAATTCATTAACGGAGCCTTGAGGAAGCAGAATCGGTGCATAGTAACGAATGCCCGTATATGGAAGTCCTACTACGTTTCCGCGATTTTCGCGGGCTAGATTCCATGAGTCACACTCCATTGGAATGCCAGCTGTTGATCTGTCGTGTTCCAACTCATGAACTGAACCCTCAGAGGTGTGCACGGTATCACTGGTCAGAAAGGTCAAAGGGCATTCTGTAATCACGCTGCACCAATTGCAATTCATTAACGGAGCCTTGAGGAAGCAGAATCGGTGCATAGTAACGAATGCCCGTATATGGAAGTCCTACTACGTTTCCGCGATTTGTCTCGCAGGGGACTGTTTCCAACTCATGAACTGAACCCTCAGAGGTGTGCACGGTATCACTGGTCAGAAAGGTCAAAGGGCATTCTGTAATCATGCTGCACCAATGCAATTCATTAACGGAGCCTTGAGGAAGCAGAATCGGTGCATAGTAACGAATGCCCGTATATGGAAGTCCTACTACGTTTCCGCGATTTTTCTCGCGGGCTAGATTCCATCAGTCTGGAATTGGAATGCCAGCTGTTGATCTGTCGTGTTCCAACAGTTAAAAAAAAATAGAACCATCTTCACGCGAAAGACACGGTTGCAGAAGTATGTTTTCCATATAAGGTTATATGCTACTAGAAATGTTTATTGTTTATCGTTGAAGGAGGAGAGAGGGGGATGGAGATGGGGAGGGATGGGGGAGGGAGATGTGATACCACTTCGTTTCATGTCTTGAGGCTGGGAGGGTACCTCACCATCAACAACTCTGTATATTCAGTTAAAATACTACGTTTTTTTAAACCACTATAAAAATGACGGTCTTGTGGTCGCACCCTCACTCTGATCTGACTTGGCTCATACATCAGTTATATCTGTGCCTTTCAAGTTTCTTCCTATCGTTCCCTACGCAAACGTGGTGCCTCAGCTCAGGAGTTTGAACATTTTCAAGTTGGACTGCCAATATTCTTTGAGGAAAGGTAAGAGTTCTTTTTAAAGTTTATGATTAAATAATTTTTAAATTCATAGATATTATTCACAGATACCAGTGTTACTTTTCTTGAATGAACATCACTTTCAAGTTAAAAACCCAAACGTTACATAATAAATTTTTACACTATATTTCAGAATATTTCGCTTCACATCTACATTGTTTGCTAGACCCTATTTATTCCTTCGAAATAATAGAGGAAACGAATCCTTTAGAACGTACTGCACTTCAATCGAACTGGACTTATATTATTCAACATTTGGAAACCTCATATTTTCTCGATGTTTTGTTTGAAATGGGAATGATAACGTTTGTATGTTACACTGATCAAAGATCCTCATTACAACGTTATGGTAGGATTGAAACCAATCGAGACTTGATGTGCTTTCTCATCAGACACAGCCATTTCCAGCACATGATAGAAGCCTACAGGAGATCACAACATGATGAGATAGCAGATAGGATCATGCAGTCATTTCAACAGAATAATATATAATAACAAATAAAACTCAGACATTGTAACTATTGTAACTTCAAACATGTGCATTTTCTGTGTTTATGAAGAACATTTTGTTTGAACTTGAAAGACAGACAATTCTATCTTGTTTCTTTGTTCGTTTTCAGAAAAAAGTGTTCCACTGACATTGTTTGCTAGACTTTCTGTAAAAAAAAAATAAAAAAAAATATAAAAAATGTCTAATCCAATTACAAAACCAGTGTATACATGTGAGTTTTGTCAAAAGCTATGATTTTAAACGCTCACTGGTTAGACATCAGAGAAACTGCGAACCTTTTTCGGAAAATTATGACTGCGACCTTTGTCAGTCATCATTTACACGTAGAGATAATTTGCTAAGACACAGGCGAACCAATCGCCAAGACAATACACCAAATGCATCTCCTTGTCAATCCTTCATGTGTCGTGCATGTTCAGAAACCTTCCCCACGCTAAAAGCTCTCAACAAACACACAGGACAATCACATTCAAACCATCAACAAAGTGGTGGAGGGGCAGCTAAACGTAGGAAAGTTAATGGTGATAATTAACAATCGTGCTCTAGACAAGCATTGAACGGGACTGCGATGGAATTTAATTTTCTGTCACAGGGCCAAGAAGGAAACGATCCCTTCTATTATTTTGTGAAAATTCAGTCTGAAATCGTAGAACATTTGAAAACAGAAATTGAAGCGAAACGATCCATCAAGTGGGCACTTTGTACTCAATTTAAATTCAGCAAAACCAACGCAGATGGTCATACTTCGTATTCTGAGCCCTACTTTAGAACGAAAATGTTTCCAGCAACACAAGCTGATGATTTGGATGTGTTGTACACTGAAGCCATGAATACAATAATGCAACTGATGGACAATTACGAAGGCGACAGTTCAAACTTAAATTTCGAAACTGTGTTGAGCGTTAGATTATTCGTTCGTATCTCCCCTCCCCTTCCTTGGAGAAAAAGCGCTCTCTGCTAAACATCAAGAACATGGACGATGACATGTGCTTTGTCTATTGCGTTTTGGCCCACTTGTTTCCCGTTCAACTCCATCTAGTCAGACAACAAGTGAGTCACTATAAGGGTAAAATGCATGAGTTAGATTTGAAAGGGTGTTCATTTCCCATGAGCCTCAATCACATTTCAAAATTTGAAAAAACAAACAATGTAAGTATCAACGTCTATGGTTGTGATGAAGACCAGAATCAACAACAGCACGTCTTTCCTTTACGAGTCAGTTCAGTAAATTCTGACGTACCTAAGGATCGTCACATCGACCTCCTCCTGTTAACTCAAGAAGTAGAGGAGCAAGGCGAACCCCTACTGTCGCATTATGTTCTGATCACAAGTTTGCCAGGTTTGGTTAGAAAAGCTGGCGAGTGTAACACCAAATTCATTTGTCGAAAATGTTTGTGGACGTTTTCTTCTGAAGACACTTTGGTAAAGCATTTTCCGTACTGTCATCACAAAGCTCAACGAATTAAAATGCCTGAGCCAAACAAAGCATATCGAAAATTTGGATTGGGTCAGTATGGCAAAACGAATAAAGTGCCCTTTGTGATCTATGCAGATTTCGAGTCCGTCTTGGCTCCTGTAGAACATAATGTCACGTCAGGGGAAGTCGTCATGTACAAAAGCACCTTCACTGTGGTTACAGTTATACACTTTTCCATTGAGAACGTACAGTGGTGAACAGGCGGCTCAACATTTTATGGAACAGGTATTGGGAGATTACGATCACATCATGGACATATTAAACAACCCAGTTCCTATGAAATTGACACAGGAGGAAAAGTCGGCTTTAGATTTGGAGACCCATTGTTATCTTTGCGGAGAAAAAGTGCAGTTCAATGAGAGACACATCGATCACGATCATTTGACAGGTCGAGTCAGGGGTCTGTGTCACAATTATTGCAACGTCAATTACGTGGAATCCACATTTGTAAATGTCATTTGTCACAATGCCTCGCGTTATGACAACCATTTGATTCTTCAAGCGGCTGAGTTATTTCCCAATCGCAAATTGACCTGCATAGGTCAAAATTCTGAACACTTCATCATGTTTCAAATTGATCACCTTCGGTTTTGGATAGTTTCAAATTTTTGAACACCAGCTTGCAAAGATTGGCAAACAATTTGAGAAGCAAAGGTCAAGAAGAATTTCTCTATCTGAGGAGAAACTATCCCAAACATGTGGATTTGTTGACTCGGAAATTACCCTATTTCTATGAATACGTCGACAGTTTTGAAAAATTAAACCACACGGAACTTCAGAGTCACGATGACTTTTTTTATTCTTCTCTGTCGGAGGACACGATTTCCGAAGAAGAGTATAGCCTTGCTCGTCATATTTGGGACACTTTCAAAATTACATCGGTGAGAAAATTCATGGAATTGTAAGTTGCTGTGGACACTTTGATTTTGACCGATGTGTTCAAAGCATTTCGCAACATGTGTCTAAGCTATTACAAGCTCGATCCATGTCAGTACTTTACTCTCCCGGGGATGGCCATGGACGCGTGTCTCTTGATGACAGGCGTGACCCTTGATCTCATGACTGATCCAGACATGTACAACTTTGTCTCTGATGCAGTGAGAGGGGGAGTGGCTAGTATTAATCATCGTCATGCCCACGCCAACAACAAATGCATGTCCGATTATGATCCATCCAAGCCTAAATCTCACCTAATGTATTATGATATTAACAATTTATACGGAGCAGCCATGAGTTGTCCTTTACCCCAAGGTGATTTTGAATGGGTAGATGAAACGGAAATAGACGCCATCGACTGGTTGCAACTGGACCCCGATGGTGATGTGGGTTACGTTTTAGAGTGTGATTTAGAATACCCACGTCATCTTCACTCTGTCCATCAATCCTTGCCCTTCGCTCCCACCAAAGAAAGCATTCCCTTTGAAGAATTGTCCCCCTATCAGCGCGATCTGCTCGCAAAATTATATCTGTTGGGGAAGAAGCATGAGAGGAAACCACCCACGGGCACCAAACTGTTTTCCACCCTCAAAGACAAAGAGAATTACATCATTTATTTTGGCACTTTGCAACAATATTTGCGGTTGGGTTTGAAGCTGCAGAAAGTTCACAAGGTTTTGAAATTTACTCAGTCAAAATGGATGAAACCCTACATCGACTTCAACACCCAAAAGCGCAAAGAGGCAACAGACGCTTTTTTCGAAAGATTAGTTCAAGTTGCTTTCCAATGCCGTGTATGGAAAACAGTTACAAAATGTCAGAAATTAAAAGCACATTGAGTTAATCACCACTGAAGAAGAGACTAAGAAGGTTTTCGGCAAAGCCTAATTTCAAAAGCATGAATGTTTTTTCGGAAAATTTGGTTGTGGTGAGCATGGAGAAAGTGTTGGTCACTTTGAACTAACCTGTCGCCGTGGGCTTCACCATTTTGGAACATGCTAAGAGACTTCTGTACGATTTCCATTACAATGTGATGTTAAAGGAATATGCAAGTGGTCGTGTCAGGGTCTTGATGACAGACACAGACAGTTTGTTTTATCAAATCTGGTCCCCAGTGGGTACTCCTCTCGGCGATCCTCAAGACTTTATGTTAGCTAACCTCCACCTCTTTGATACCTCCAACTATCCCGAAGACCACCCACTTCATTCCATGGAAACACACAAAGTCATTGGTCTGATGAAAGACGAAGTAGGTGGTCAGACTATCAGAGAGTTTGTCGGACTTCGACCCAAAAACTATAGTTTCATTTTTGACAAAACTTCAGGTGAAAGGGTCGAGAAGAGCACCGCCAAAGGGGTGCAAGAAACATTCAGAAAGAAACATCTTCGTCACCACATGTTCAAAGACTGTCTTTTCAAACACAAACAAAACATGGCCACTTATCATCAGATTCCATCCATTCACAACACCCTCTACACGGACAAAGTGACCAAATTGGCTTTAACGCCTCAAGATGATAAGCGATACCTGTTGGCAGATGGCATTGAATCTCGACCCTATGGATTTAATCCTATTTAGAACTTTGTAACGCGTTTTTTTTTGTTTTGTTTTTTTTTTGAAAGAAAGATTTCTAAAATCTCTCACTCATTGGTGCACTAAGTGTCTAGCAAACATGACAATAAGCCCTCCGGTGTTCCTGAACATGTGGGAAAAAACACACTCCAAACCATCTCTGACAAAAACAAAACAAAACACGTATTTCAAAACTTCATTATTATTTTTTAACATTCTAGTTATTAGCTTGTATGATAAAACTTGATCATATATGACAGAAAAAAAAAATGTATGAGAGAAACAAAAACTTGCATGACAGAAATTAAAATGTGTATGACAGAAAGTGAAATGTGTATGACAGAAACTAAAATGTGCATGACAGAAACTGAAATGTGTATGACAGAAACTAAATGTGTATGACAGAAACTAAAATGTGTATGACAGAAACTGAAATGTGTTTGACAGAAACTAAAATGTGTATGACAGAAACTAAAATGTGTATGACAGAAAATGAAATGACAGAAACAAAACCTTGTATGAAAGAAAAATATTTTGTATGACAGAAACTAAAAAATGTGTATGACAGAAACTAAAATGTGTATGACAGAAACAAAACCTTGTATGTATGACAAAAATGTGTATGACATATTTTGTCATCATAAACAGAACACATGTGACAGAAAGTAAATAAATACTAATACAGTTTTGCTATTTTTTGTTTCTAGAAACATGATGAGTGGAAATCTTACAAGGCGGTACAGATACAAGGTGACCGGAGGACGTGAAGGACTGATCAGAGAAGGGACAATGTCCAGAAGAAGTCAGCTTGCTGCCTATATTGCTGGAGCTCGATGCCTTGAGAAGGTTCTTAGAAATCGATTTAGATCATCATTAGCAGCAGTAGCAGAAGACCAGGGTCCCTTTTCTGTCAGTGTTCTGGAAGTTAGTGTTCCTGAACAAAGAGTTTTCAGAAATCATGAACTGCGGCAAACTAGATTGTGATTTGAATCTATTCTGGAAGCTCTTTACTTGGATGCACTACAAGTGAAAGTGCATGAACTGTGTAGTAATAACTGTTATGGGTGTGAAATAGATCACCCCTCCCAACGTCATCATCAGTGTCTCATGCTCAGTGGTGAAGAACGTGTCAGTATGTATTTGATGAAGCATTGTTGACTGTTTCACATGCTACCATCCTTGAGAAAGCAAGAGAACTGAGAACATCCGCTGGACTGGATCTCCATGACATGTACGTTTTGCGTTACGAGAATGAGCTCTACTTGAATGCCTTTTTCTTAACTTCAAGTAGAAAGGAACAAATGGAAGAAAAGGAAAAGAGAATGAAAGAACAATAACATGTGTTCAACGTGAAATCAAACATGAATTTTCCTGATGATATTTTCATAAATAAAAAAAACAAAAACATAACATCTGTTTCGTGTTTTCTTTATCATTTCACTACCACCCAAAGGACAGCACTGACATCAAGAACAAAATGCTGGGATTCAATATCCTTTGCAAACCACTCTTGATCTTTGAACACAGTTGAGGTAAACACCAATACCCCCATACAAACCACTGTGGATAGATGAACAAAAAAAAAAAGATATTCACTTCATTACCGACATTGGGTGCATGTGAACTGCTATAATAGTGCTCATAGGATTCCATGTTCACAAGTGGAACGCGATTCAATTTCATCATTTCTATTTATATGTGAGTTATAAACAGGATGTCACCTAGCCAATCAGTTTACTACATTCATTCAAAAATCAACCAATGAATTTAGAACTAACTCCAGACATGATTCATTTCATTTTTAAAATAATACACAAGGACCTACACTTGCTTTCATTCGAGCGACTTATCACCAGGGACACAAGTTCATGTACAATCTTGTCACCATGTCAACGGAGAAAGCAGAAAGGTTGGTACTGTTTTATTCCTAAATACTCTCTCCATTCAATCAACACTATCTTACACATGTCTTGAAACATATTTAATTGTGTCGAAGAATATTATTTGCATATGAGCTATAGCCTTCAGCCTTAATATAGGCAGTCTACATAGTTAAAAGAAAAAAGGGAAATGTCTTATGGAAGTCAGAAATGTCACGACGACTGAACACAACTGTTCTGGTTTGTTTTTCTAACAGTAAGTCAGACGACAGGGCGACCTTCTACACTTGGAAGCAAGTGATGAGAGCGCCTCATTGTGTGAAAAGAGTCCATCGTTTCACAGTCAAATGATTGGTTCGAGACCGTCGTGCATGTGTGGAGGATGCCAAAGAAAATTTCAGGATGAACACAAAGCTACCCAGCGAGTGATCATAAAAAATCCAGAAAAGGGTCTATGTGTGCAGACGAAGTAGCCATGGCAAATCAACTAAAACATGCAGAGGGCTTCTGACTTTGTGTTTCAGTTTCGAGATCAGTAAGATCGTGAGAAGATTTTCATTAGGAACTATGTTTCGGTTGTATGTTTGATGAAGAACACGTTCACACTTATGCGTGACCTGTCAGAACAGGAGCAAGTCGACAAATACTTCAATGCCGCCCTGACCGAGGTGAGCGATGATCACGTGATTGACAGATGGATGAACTTGTTGACTGATGACTCATCCTTGAACGCACTCACTGCTTTCAGTTTGATTCCCCTATCAGTGCAAGGATTATCGTGACTCACAGTTTAAAACCATGGAATGGGTTCATGATTTGAAATCGCGTGTGCTTAAGATGTTATTTTTGGAAAACAGATTTAAAACAGACAAATGTTGATACAAATGAATCTTCCTGTAAGTAAAAAGACTTTCAAAATGATGTATGTCTTATGTGTAGCCAGAGAATGCTTAACAGTCAATAAACTACACACCTATAGTCTTTGCTGTTGTGTTACGTTGTGTTATTTATATATATTTACCCATTTCCCATGTTATGTCGCAGTACATCATGAGTTCTCAACAACAGAACAAGACATCCTTAAAAAGCACGAAAAAGCATTATCAGACTATTATTTTAATCCCCACCAAACCAGGGGCATATTATGGACCCTCCAAACTGCGTGATGAGTTAAAAGCGAACAGACCACCTGATGTCAAGCTCAGGAAGGTGAAGCGGTTTGTCAAGAACCAAGATGCTTACAGTTTACACAAACCAGTGTGGCATAAATTCCAGCGGATGAGAGTGAGGGTTAATGTTGTCAATGAGATGTTTGACTTGGACCTTGCCGATCTTTCACGCTACAACAAAGAGAATGAAGGCGTACGGTATTTGCTTGTGGCTATTGACATATTAGTAGAGTTCGCATTTGTGTTTCCTCTGTCAAACAAAAAGCCTGAATCTGTCTTGACAGCTTTCAAACAAATCCTCAAGCAACAGCGTCCTAGGAAAGTACGAGTAGATGGTGGAAGCGAATTTAAAGGTGTATTCAAGTCGTTTTTACAAAAACAAAAGATAAAACTCACCATAGCTCGCAATGAAAACATAAAAAGTAATTACGTGGAACGTTTTAACAGAACACTCAAATCCCTGATCACACGGTACATGACCCATAATAACACTAAACGTAATCTGGATGCTCTACCAGATTTAGTGTACAACTACAATCATACCCTGCATTCGTCTTTACCCAAACTCTCTCCGGCACGTGTCGATAAAACCAACGAAGTGAAAGTGTGGAACCATATCTACCTGGAACCTTTGAGAAAAGTCATCAAACCTAAAATCAAGAAATACTTATTTAAAGTAGGTGATCTTGTTCGCATCTCATACCTCAGGAAACCTTTCAGCAAGGAACTTCGACCTCAAGTGGATGGAGGAGCTGTTCAAAGTGGCTCGGCGTTACAGGAAACAGGGGTTTCCTCAGTACAAACAAAGATTTTCACGAGGAACCCTTGATTGGGTCCTTTTACACAAACGAGCTTCAAAAGGTCAGCAAAGCGGCGGATGTGCTCTGGCAAGTCAAGAAAGTGGTCAAAAGGAAAAGGTCAAAGGCAATGCGGCTCTAGTGCTGGGTCGGCTGGCCCTAGTCTTTCGACTCGTCGTGGAAGAATCGCGAACTGAAAGAAGTGTAATTGCGTGAAAAAATAAATATGGAGAAGTACGTGTTTCTCAAAAGCTCCGACTCCAAAGACATCGTTTCAGAGAATACGCCCTATCATTTTCGTGTCAAATTAAATCAAAGGTTAGTCTTCGATGGATTCTGAGTGGTGTCTTTAACAGAGCTGAACTTTGGAAAGGTGGATCTGACTAAGGTCACAAATTCATACGTAGACGTGTTGTGCAACCTGTGCGACAGTTCATTGGTGGGCGAAACTCAACTGGCTTTATTGAGGCGCGCATCGATCTGAGACAGGGACCTACCTACACGTTTGGTACTGAATTTAACATTCGCGTCAAATTGAAGACACCGACAATATCGAATTGTATTTAAAGTCAGCAAATGCATCTACAGCTTCATTCTTAACAGAAGAGACTTACGCTACACTTCATTTAAGACGTTATCCTTTTGTGGAGTAAAAACCATGGAGTCGCGTCCACTGTATTTCCCGGACTACGCCAAGTTTAAGCAGTATTTCGACAACAAACAGGTGAGGAAAACATCCCATCTGCTCCACGGGAAAGCAAAAAAGCTGGTGATCGGTTAGTCAAGCAGCAACACAACAACAACAACAACAGCAAGCGTGACCCGATCAAGGTTACTTTGCAAATGGCGTCAGAATCCCAAAGCGAGGTAGAGAGTGGGAGCCAAGGACAAAGACAGAAGGCTTTAAAAGCGCAAAGGCGGGCGAAGGTCGTCACAACCAAGAAGATTCGTCAAACCGACAACAGCGTTGCACCTTCCAAGGCGGCCAAAGTGCTCCAGTGTACTCCTGTGCAGAAAGCGATATCTTCAGTTAAAGACGTCCATATAGAAACATAGAGCCGACATGTCACTCATCAATGATAATGAGTTCGACGAGTTGTTGCCCGAGTGTCTAAATTTATTTTCGCTACCTCCTTATCAGACTAGCATACAGAAACATTATTTCGTGAATGTGCGACCTTTAAGCCAAATCAACGATGCTGCCCCATTGGGTTTCAAGTTAGCAACTCAGGTCCAGACTACACCGACCTGAGCGCACCCGTTGCGTCAAAGTCAAAGTAGCATGCAGACCCGATAGCGGCCTTGGCCAAGGACGAAAATGTCGCTCCGGTGAAACTTGTTTATGCAGTCGCTGTTTTCCCAGGTCACGGTCTACCTGCAGAACCAGCTCGTGTCCAGTACCAACAACCATTACGCCTACAAGAGCATGACGAGGGCCCTGCTGGGATATGGTGCGGAAGCGAAAAACACTCAGTTGGGGACGCAGCTGTTTGCCAGGGATTAAGCGGAGAGTGAGGTGGATTTGGAAAGCAGTGACGTCACCGGATCTGTCAATGGGGGAATGGCATTACGTGGCACTTTCATAGCGCTAAGCAAAGAAGTTACCGTGTCGGGGCCCGTGTACAAAGATATCTTCGACATGAACCGACTTCTCCCCCACGACGTTGACCTGACTTTGAAAATGTTCAGATCAGAACCCAAATTTTGTTTGATGAGCGACGTGACTGATCACGAATTCAAAGTTCAACTCTTGGACGCTTATCTGCAGGTGTGCAAGGTCAAAGTAAACCCCGCCTTGATCTTGGCTCACAACACACTTTTCCAAAAATCAAATGCTCTCTACCCGTACACCAAAAGCGAAGTCAAGGTGACCAGCATCCTGACCACTCAGCAGATGCACACCATAGACAACGTCAGCAATCCCGTCGCCAACCGATACGTTGTGGGACTTGTGGAAAGTTCGAGTCTAGCGGCAGCTACACCGGCAATCCCTATAATTTCAAGTCGTCCATGCTTAAAAGATAGCGGCTGTACATCGGCCCAGTCAGTGTGCCCGGTCAACCAGCTGAAGCGGGCGATGTCGCCTCTTACGTCAACATGCTTTCGATGGCATGGGACTGTGGAAGGAAGACAAGGGCAATGCCATCACCAGAAGCAAATTTCTCATGGGGAATGCCTTGTTAGGTCTTCGACATCGACACAATGTCGCGTGAGTCAGAATTACCTGAACTTGGTGAAATCAGGAAGCGTGAGGCTCGAACTGGAATTCAAATTCCGGCTCACCAGCATGCAGCTGAGTTGCGTCATCTTGACTCAATGAAATTCCCTCATCGAAATCGACCAAAGCCATAGCGTGTTTGTCAAGTAACAGAATGAAAGCCTCTCAACTTATGTGCGCCATACAGTGTGATCCAAGTTTTCAATCTCACGTCATGGGCATTTTCTCCAAAGATACTTTACCCACTATAACTCCTAGTTTGCGTGCATAAAGGCGTAGGACTTATTGTTAATATAGATGTGAGAAAAAAAGTGGGTCGTCACTGGATTGGCATGTATTTCTAATGTATGTAGTTTGTTTACATTGTATTTTCTTTTATGTACATTTAAAGCCGGCTTAGGCATGCATGATATTGTATGGCAGTTTGATACGAATGATCCTTTCATCAATGATGAATACGTATCTACGTTCATTTGTCACTATTTCAAATACTGTAAAGATTCGTGTTTACCATGTATGACTCAAACGTGTGTGAAATATTAGTAAATGTTGCTTTATGTTCCAAATGCTATTCATCATAAAGTACTGAATCCTGATTGTTATAATGTATATGTCCTAATATTGTAGTTGCTGAAAAATCAATAAAAAAATATTAAAAAATAGACTTGAAAGAAAATGCTTTTTGTTGTGAATGAAAAACACTTAGTATAAAGTCCATGTGCACAGGTCACGATGAGTTCATTTGTCTCCGGAACATTGGTGCGGTACAGCAGCCATGGATCACTCTACCGATGCATCTACTGTTGCAGAAAACACTTGCTTATTACCGTTTCCAACACCTACGAGTATATCCGTCATAGGAGGAAGTTCTTCCGGCAAAACCCATCTGGTAAAATGGATGTTGGAACAGGCCGAGGACATGTTTGAACCAACGCCCAATTTGATCGTGTATTGCTATGCGGTGTGGCAAGATTTGTACAGTTACATGCAACATTCTGTTCCCAACATTCAGTTTCATGACACACTTCCACGGAAGATGAACTGAGATCCTGGTCCGTTCAGTCGGAAAAACGTGTGTTGTTGGTTTTTGATGATTTAATGATGCAGATATGCAAGAATCAGCTGATGTTGCACTTGTATACCACGCTCTCTCATCACTTGGGCATCACGGTGATCAACATTCAACAATCGGCTTATCCCAAAGGCGAATGCAACAGAACCATGTCCTTAAACACCCATTATTTCATGCTACTGTCTAATCCTAGGTCGGCTCACGAATACAAAATTTTGGCTTCTCAAATGTTTCCGGGACAATCAAATACTTTAACGAATCGCTTGAAAGACGCCCAGGAGGGAAGAAATACAGCTATCTGCTCATCGATGCCTCGCCCTATATCGATGACCGCTACGGTCGCTTACGTACGGGGATATTTCCCGATGATGTTTGCACGGTGTACTTGTCACAGTAAAAAATATTAAGGACATCAAGGGAGGCGAGAACACGATTTTATTTTTTAAATGAATACTAATGAATTTATTTTAAACTGACAACCTTTATAAAACACTCAGTTCACTTCACTTCAGTCATTCTGCAGACAGATCTGCTGAGAAATGGCAAAACAGCATCACCTAAAAGAAAGGACCGATATGAGGCATATCATCGAAAAACACAGAAAGATGGATGAAACACAGAAAGAAACAGCTTCCCGGATATTGTTTATCGTGTCAGTGTGGGGGGATGATTACTCTGCCTTACAACTAATAGATCACTACGGTGCATGGACTGAAGTGCTCCAAGACTTACTATGGAACAACAGACTGTGTCCCGAAGCATTTGATGACGGAGCATGGGGAGATGGACGGGTAAGCTACGAATGTTTCAGTAATGAAAACGACCGAGCTGCCGCTGATAACCTTTCTCATGAAGCTATGTCTTTACACGATTATGACACTTCTAAAACCAGTACTTCTATAGCCGTTCATGGTGAAGATTTGTTGGCAAGCTCGCAAAACGACCAGCCTCACGATTGCAATCAGTGGAAACAAGACGAAGAGGAATATTTTTGTGTGTGATAAATACTAACAAACAGAGATGTGTTTCTTCATTTCGGGTCGGATCGCCGACCACTATGCACACACCACCATGAGTCCAATACTGGACGAACATTCGATTTTTCTTCAAATGTTATTAGAGGCCAATGGGAAGCAAAGAAAGGCGTTCCTGGTACATGCATCACGCGGACAGTTTACAGCCATTATCTCTCATCTTTAACATTTTGAATCGAAACATTACCTTGTCGGAAGACGATAAAATGCGATTGTCACGTCACAAAAAGTGCATTCGAACACTAGCCGCCAAGACAGTAAGTGCACGTCGCAAACGTGAGCTGATCATCTCGCATCAAGTGGTTTTACCGGTTTGCATAAAAGCCTACCTGACCTACGTTTCTCAGTTTGAAAATGGCGACACCCATGGTACTTTTGACAAGAGAAACCTACCAGCGGCTGACGACGAACCAAGAAAAGCAAAATTCTCCTCAGACAGTGAAACATCAGACACTGAATCATCATCATCAGACAGTGGATCAGAAATCACCGGGTCAATCTCCTCAACAGACAGCAGCGGGTGAAATTGATGTGACCCAGCATGACGAGATATTAAGAGTACCTGATTCTCTCATCAAGAACATTGGTTCTACCACCAAAACTGTGGGGAAATTGATGGCTTTGTGGTTATTTATTAAGCGCAAAATTGATTCCAAGGACTTGAGAGTGACTGATCAATTAGAACTTGTCAATCCGGATAATGGGACTGTCATACAAGGTTCGAACCTTGTGAAACTGATTCGTTTCGTGATTCGAGGCTCTTCTAAAAAACCAAGTGGTTATGGAGAGTTTCGCCGACTCCTGCGTAATTTGAACGTGCCCAGACATCTTGTTGTAAAATATCGTTCTCACAAACCCACAGAAACTAAGAAATTGTATGTGAAACGCAAATCTGTGCTTGGCATGCCTGGAAACTTAAAAAAAATTGGAATCTTTCTAACATCATGTATGCTTGTAAAATGTAATGTGTTTTTGTCATACTGAATAAAGGAATAAAGGAGCATTATTTTCTCGATGTTTTCACTCAAGCAGCTGCATGTTTGAAAAAACACACACGTTTCATTACATCACGTCACGATTTCAACAAATAGGTTTACATTTGTACTCAAAGACGCCCATTCGCACATGTGTTTCATGTCTTCAAAAACACAAAAACAACAACACGTGTTTCATATCCTCGTATCGCGTTGGAAAAGTATTGTTTCCACTGCCTTAACACACTGCCTTACTTCTTTTTTTTTGTCCTTATCACAAGCACTGTGTAATTTGTGACACATACAAACGTGTCTACAAACATGTTTGCACTGACGCCTAACAGTAACAGCAACGGAAACGGAATAGCGCACATGATTGTATTGCTTTTTAGGCGTTTTTTTTTTGTTCATGTTATCCTTGTTCATGAAGTGAGCTGCTAAAGTTATCAGATAAGTGCAACCATGATTGCCTGACACGGCTAACGACATTTGAGCAATCGTCTGGCAATCTCGTCAACTCCTATTTTTTTAAAAAAAAATTTAGGAATAGCATATCTTAAAACCGCCTAGATGTTTCCCAACTCGAGAACACCTGCAGAACGTCAAAAAAGGCTGAACTAAACTTTCATAAGAGCGACGATGGTGGTCTGTGGTTTAGGGAGTGGAATGTGGGATTACATATGTGTAAATATGTGTACGTGGCGTTAAAAAAAAACAAAACAAGATTACATTCAGTGCTCAGGGGTGGGGGTATAAAATGAAGGGACACGCACATAGTCAACACTTTTCTGACAGACGCCGTAAAATTGGGGATTGTTTTGATTTACAACGATTCCAAGACAGAATTTCAATTTGGCGTTGGGTCCATTTCCCACATGGATGTTTTGTTAGATCCCTCAACGTCGAATCAACTTCGACACATTTTGATCTATTTTTTAAATGAGATTGAGTTGTACAGCAGCCGGACATTTCAGTCCAATTATTGTGGCGACCTCACCATGACGGTCAACAAAACATTGTTTTGCCTGGATCGGAGTCGCACGGTCACCATCAGAACCTTAATAGCAACAACATCGCTTGTTTGACTATAGGTGAAGTCAAAGATGCTATTGTGCAACTCATTCAGGGCGAATCGACCTTGGCGATCGAGGGTTTCAAGCGTAGATATCAAGACCTGCATTGATTCGTAAGTATTTTAAGTTTGTGTATTTGTATTAGGTTTATTCTACAAATACAATGTTACTATAAGCTTCAACCTCTCACACTCAGTGCAAGTCAGATGCTTAACGGGTTTCCTTTCATGTGTGAATGAATGCTGTGCGACTATATCAAATTACAGTTAGGAATGTGGAGGGCTTCAGTCTATGTAAACAAAACTGTTTAGACGGGGAGTTAAGCGATACAATTCATTTGCTATTACTGGCATAATATTACCTCTTATTACTGCCTGGCGCTCGGCATTAATGGATACAACAAGGACTGGTCGGCTCAGAGTCAGTTCATGCTTCACTGCAGCATGGTATCTCAGTGAGCTAGCACTAAAAAACCAGCTTAAGTCTGGGCTAGTAGCAGCCGCACATACACATACACACGTATGCACGTCGTCATATGAGTGAAATTTCTCAAGCACGACGTAAAACCCAATTTCACCTCACCTCTTATTAACTATGATGTGTGGACAAACCATGTCAAGTTTACATTTGACAGGGAGTAATCTAAACTGTTGCAATGTTTGTTTTCTTTTTTTCAAGAAAACCCCCAACCTAACGTAAAAATGCAACTAAGACCATCTGTACATTGAACTTTTTATTCCACTAGTGAACGATATCATGCTAAAATCTCTTGCAAACGAGTTTATCTACACGGATATGTCCACACTTTTTCCCTCCATTCAGTTTGAATGTCTTAATAACCCGACCATGTTGTCCCTGGTTTTTTTTGTGAATGTCTGCACTGCATTACACCAATGCACATTTCAGTAGTGGATGATATCATACTAAAAATCGCACATGCGGCTGTTTTTAACACAATTTGAAGCGCCTGTTGTAAGATCACTGTGCATCAATGCTCAACGTGAAAAGTTCTGACACATTATGTCCACTCACAACAGCATCTGAAGATCAACACCTTTTTTCTGACTTGACACTTGTTGGTGTGCGTCAGACGCCTCACATATGTGTCTTTTAACACTGTCTTACAGTAGACGCATTCAAAGGTGCCGTCATACTGTCTTGTTCCATTAAAGTATACCGGCAAACCACCTTCACAACGTCGGCATTGCCATTCAGGACGGGTGACCGTTGCTGATGCTTTTGGCGAGTTTTCCGGTGATGCCTTTGATGGCTGCATCGGGGAAAAGTTCAGCCTCCCAGTCTTCTGGATCGGCGAAACAAACTCCTGACGATGCTTTAGATGTCGTCGATGGGTCAGTAGATATATCCCATAATTCAAGATCCCAATTCTCTCAGCTGAATCGGGGAACAAGACGTCTTGGCTTTTCTGCATGTCTGTGCGGCTGTCTGTTGTAAGACGCCTAGCTTCTATCACAACTTGGTTATATAGAAGACTTAGTGACGTCAGGGGTACCTCATTTTTTTCATAGGTACTGACTTCGACCGCCCCGCCCCGCCCGCCCGCCCCGCCCGCCCACCCGCCCCAATCCCCTAGAGGATATTGCCTTAAAAGGTTATGAGTAGTATCAAGGCCTTTATGGCGTCAAAATCTATTTTTAGCTATGGGGCTTTATAGGGTCAAAATCTATTGTGTGAACACCTGGTGTGTCTATTTTTTAGATGATGAGTCACTGCTCTCTATTGTATATTGAGATCTATGGTGTGAACATCTGTGTGTGTCTATTTTTTAGATGATGAGTCTTTATCTCAGGTCTATGTTGAGATCTATTGTGAGCACACTTAATGTGTCTATTTTTAGACTCGGGTGGGTATATAAAGTCCACCAAACAGCCCCATGTCATACTCAGTCTCTGAAGTCATTAGTGGATATACATTCAAGTGATTTCGAAAATTGTGGATATACCAGAGTGCATTTCTCATTGGATTATACTGTGTGTACTGGGTTACTAAACAACCTTGGATTATACTGTCTACTGGATATATATTTTCATCAGCCTCTCAACTATACATCAACAGAACATCAAGGTAAGTTACCCTTCACATTTGTGGAAACATCAGAATAGGGAATTGAAGCAACTTACCTCATGTGATCCATAGGAAATCCTCAGCATACATACGCCCATGAGCACATATGTCCGTGAACAGCACAATTTCACTTAGAATAGTTCCATGAACAGATCGATTCATGCATATATCCATTGTATCATGTATCCAGCAACACAATCACATCTATTTCCATGAATACATATATGCAGTCCAGCAGGTATATCAATATTGGGGCAAACAGTGATGGTAAATCTAGATGTTTAGAGGGTTGGAACAAGTAACCCATTCATGTGAAGAAACAGATTGATTCATACTGTACTCCAACAATGAATGACTCATTTGCCCACCCGTAAGTCCGACCTACAGCCATTCAAAGCTATGTTTACGGGAAGGGAATCCCCTCTCCCACCCAGGGAATCCCCTCTCCCACCCAAGCATGAAGATTAAGAAAACAAGCGTATAATGGAGTGAAAAATAAATAACTTCAAATACATGTTACCGAGTGTCCATGTTAATACTTTCTTTTAATTTGCGACAGCCTCCGAGTGAGGTGTGCCATGTTCACTCTACCATAACATTGCCTCTCCCTACGTTCAATGAAGCATGACGGCCTTCACGCCCATTGAACAAACCAGATCATAGATCGCGTCCCCTGCCGCCATTTTGAAACCCAATGACACTATTGAAATTATCAAAAAATGAAAATCGTGGAAATCATAGTTTGTGGAGAATATAAGAATCCCTGTAGAATCGCTATGCATACAGAATATTAGAATCCCTGTAGAATGAGCAACATCTGTTATGTCAATCCAACACAATAATATGAATAAACTTCGGTGTGTCATACAAATGTACATGATATACACTATTCATGCGAAAATTATGCGTTCTGTGTACTATGTTTAACGTTCGCATTAAAAACAATGACAACAACATGCTTAACTCTCCCCAATATCTGGATGAAAGTATGTCACTATTGCGTGTCAGGCTGCCATATTGAATGTTTAAGACTTGCACAAATAAAATGTTAGTATTTTTAACATGAATTCGAGCTCCGTACATTGGGAATGTAACACAAACTACCTGGACAATCCGACACCAAAAAAACATGTCTTAATACAAACATTTTTTTTTCCTGTTTGAAATACGTACAGAAATACAAAATACATAGAATAAACACAACCTTAGCATGTATTACAAAATGTACATGATATACACTATTCATACGAAAATCAACTAA
>NW_025766598.1:0-31153 GCF_003918875.1 Haliotis rubra
GACAAGAGAAATCACTCACTGTCATGCCTCGGCAGGAGTGTTCAGACAACCCTAGGCTGTGCAAACTTCGCTAACTTACAGACAGGACTGGGATGGGACCGGATAAGAGCGAACATAAAGCTTACAGCCGTCAGAGCGGCGGATCAGGAGAACGACCATTTGCAGGGATCTTACGGGGAAATGGCCGACCGCGGAGAGCAACGGTTTTTCACAGAGGCGGATTTTCTGGCCATTTCTTCCTATTTAGGTAATGTTTTCATGTCGTATTTAACACAGGCCTTTATTGGATGCTCACGGTTGTATATAGAGATGTTATAGGATCCATTGCTTCACTGTAGATGCTATTTATGCGCCAAAATAGGCGCAGGTACATGCGTTGGTTTTCGCACCCATGTTAGACTCGCTGTGCCAACTTCCGGTTTGGTCGTAAACACGACCGATGAATTGTGTGCTATATATAGCATAGAAACAAGCACAGGTACATAGTACATAGATAATAAGGACAGATTCAACTCCCCACAGGGTAGCCACAGGATATAGTCCAGTTTTACATTATCCATTACATTTATTTCTAGACGCTATGTACATATAAGTGGGCATAGGTACATGGGCCATCAATAATGACAGGTTCAACTTTACATCGGGTAGCCATAGGGGGCTTAAGTCAGTAGGACATTATCCATTACTTCTCTGTAGATGCTACATATACACGCCAAGTAGGCATAAGTACATAATGCATAGCTGATGACTATGGACTGTATCTGAGTAGGCATAGGGTCTAAGTGCATATTACATCACCCATTATTCCCCATCATCATTTCGCGGATGCTACAGATACATAGGTAGACATGTATATAATAGGGTTTGGTTTTTCAGGATGATCGTCTGGAGGAAATAAAGACTCTCTCTCTCCTCCTGGTCAAATTGTTTGTTTTGTGTTGTATGTGCCATAGGGCTTGTGCAAAGGTTGGACTGCATCTGGTAACATGCTTAGCTACAGGTTTACTTTCACCATTGAATATGCTACCTATGTATTGTGAATTGCACCTAGTGTATGGATATAACTTGTAGTGGTATCAGTTGGTGCTGTTATGAAGTTCATAGTTCATAGCAGTTGCGAAAAGAAAAGTGTATAAAATTCAACTATAAACAATCAATTTCAAACATCTACTAAAGAAAACATGTTTCACTTCATGTTTCAATGATCGTTGAAGATAGTTTAAAGATCTGACCTATTACCTATATCAACTCTTGAATAGGACAACTCATGTATACTTCCATTCATTGTACTGAGCCTGTCCTCAATGTTTGTTTACATAGGTGTCATGATGTACAAGTAGGATGGGCCAGTAAACTGAACTCATTGGCACTTTGTCCCTGTTTCTTAGGCGTCCTATATACTAAAATCATCTTGTATATACCAAAAGCCATGAAATAAACTCATGTCTTAAATATAACATTAAAACGATGCCTAAAATGGGACCAAATTGCAAGTGAAAAGCTGCTCATAGCTTCGGGCAAGACCATTTGCAATTGACAAAGGGAGGTAATTCCGCCAATTTCCTCTGCACTTTGTAGAGAAATAAAGGCAGAAAAAGAGAGTTGTCTGCCCCTGATCGTGAACATGTTTCATGTCGCATATCAGCTGGTACCCTGTCTCGCCCTAACCCTAACCCTAACCTAAGCCTAACCCTGGAGACTAACCCCAGAGTTACACCAAACACCTAGCCCTGACCCTAAGCCTAACCTGGCCTAAGCCCCAGGTTACACCCGGCACCTAGCCCTAACCCTGAGACTAACCCCAGGGTCACACCAAACACCTGACCCTAACCCTAACCCCCAGGTTACACCCTGGCACCTAACCCTAACCCTTACACCTAACCCCTAACCCCAGAGTTACACCCTGGCACCTAACCCTGGCCCCTAACCCCAGGTTACACTGGCCCTAACCCCTAACCCTAACCCCAGAGTTACACCCAGCACCTAACCCTAACCCTGAGGACTAAACCCCAGAGTTACACCAAACCTTAACCCTTGCCCCTAACCCCTAACCCTGGGACTAACCCCCAGGGTCACACCAAACACCTGACCCCAGCCCCTAACCCCAGGTTACACCCTAGCACCTAACCCTAACCCTTACACTAACCCTAACCCCAGAGGTTGCACCCTGGCACCTAACCCCTAACCCCTAAGCCCCAGAGTTACACCCAGCACCTAACCCTAACCCTTACACCTAACCTAACCCCAGAGTTACACCCAGCACCTAACCCCAGGTTACACCTAACCCTAACCCCAGAGTTACACCCAACACCTGACCCTAACCCTAACCCCCAGAGTTACACCCAGCACCTAACCCTAACCCCAGAGTTACACCTAACCCCTAACCCCAGAGTTACACCCAACACCTGACCCTAACCCCTAACCCCAGAGTTACACCCAGCACCTAACCCCAGGGTTAGACCAAACACTAACCCCAGTCTTATACCTGACACTAACACCTCTGTATGTTTTCAGCTTGACATCGAAACATGCACCGTTTGCAGATGTTCATGAGCTTTTGGACTTATTATTCTTGTGTTTTGTGAGGCAGGTAACTAATTGCTTGTAAACACCTGTTTCAGAATCGCCGCTGCAGCATCCCATCACGACCATAACAACGAGGCCATCCGCCATCACCTACAAAGTGCCGTGCTGTGAACAATTACACCAGCTCCAAGAAGCAAGTTCACCTGAGCTTCTACTAACATACAACGGTCCTTTTCAGGACCACCCAAATGAAACAAAAGAATACTTGAAACGTTGATGAATGACTGAATGACTGAATGAATGAATGACAGAATGAGTGGGTGTTCATAATAAATTCATTATAATAGGATCGGCAATGGACCTGAACACACAGTCGACCCAGTGACTGATGGTCATCTTTTTCACGGGGCTTTATTGCTGTTGTCACGTTATCCCCTGGCCGTCCAGAACCAGGAGACCAAACACTAACCCAGGGAAAAATCCAACACTAACCCAGGGTTAGGCCAAACACTAACCCAACACTAACCCCACTGTATGTTTTCAGCTTGACATCGGAACATGCACCGTTTGCAGATGTTCATGAGCTTTTGGACTTGTCATTCTTGTGTTTTGTGAGGCAGGTGACTAATTGCTTGTTGACATGTAAACACCTGTTTCAGTGGGAGACATGGCAGCAAGAGAGCTACAGAAAGAGAGGTTCACTGATCCAGCGTCGCCTGGAAACAGGGGCTGTACTGATATGTTGCCTTTGCTTTTGTGAACCCTGTCTTCAGAGAGAACCGCCGCTGCAGCATCCCGCCACGACCATAACAACATCCCCTACAAAGTGCCGTGCTGTGAACAAGCACACCAACTCCATGAAGCAAGTTCACCAGGGCTTCTACTTACATACAACGGTCCTTTTCAGGACCACCCAAATAGAACAAAGAGTACTTGAAACGTTGATGAATGACTGACTGAATGAATGAATGAATGAATGAGTGGGTGTTAATAATAAATTCATTATAATAAGATCGGCAATGGACCTGAAGGGCAGTCGACCCACACCTTTACATGGTGAACGTAAGTGTAGGTAGTACAGATGTATAATAAAGGTACTTCAAACCAATACATGGAATAGGTACTACAGACAATGCACAGTGTGACGCGCCGGTGCCTGTACTGTGGGCACCCTGCAAACTCTGATAAGACCGCACGAGTTGTTCCCCTTTGCTGGCCATTACACGGAGCAATAGCATTCGTGTGGGTATGTTCAGCTTCCTAGCCAACGACTGACGAATATACATTTCCCATGGCTTTTAAACAGACGAGTACAAATCCGACTGGTAATACACAGTACGAGGCCATCTTGTGTGGGAAAGGGGCGATAGCAGTTATGACAGGTGGGAAAGGGGCGATAGCAGTTGTTATATGTTGCTTTGAAGAGCACAGAAGTAGTCTATGTTGATGCTCGACGGAGGTCGTATAATTATGAACGTACGCTAACCATACTCGGCACATGACTGCAGATGCCATAAGACAATGTCATGCCAAAACATGAATCTGATACACTTATAGGGTCAGACGATACAGAGTTTTCCAGGATACTACCGTCGCGCGGCATTGGCTTCAAATGGCGCAGACATGGTCCATGCACATACATGATCGACGGAGGTCGTACGATTAGGGGTGCACGGCTACGCCGTTTGCACATCCTGCAGATGCCCTCAGACAATAACATATCTAAATATCCATCTGATACACCCATAGGCTCGTTTTCAATCATACTACTGTCGCCCGGGAACTGTGGATTGGCTTTCAAGTCAGCGCAGAAACATCCCCACGTACAGGCTCGACGGGGTGCTCTATTTATGGACGCACACCGGCCATGCGCCAGTACACGACTACACCTGCCATCCAACAACATCATATCAAATATCAATCCGATACACGTACATGCTCGGACGATACAGAGATTTTAGTGATACCACTGCGGCATGAGAACAGTGCATGAAGCGCCGTACAATCCACACAGCGACAAGCATGCACGAGTGCTTCCCCTTTGACCGTAGATTGGGATTTTGCTGGCTGATGTGATAGCGTTCAGTACCACCACTCTACGTTCTTTGCAGATGGGATTCGTGGCAGTAGCATTACTACACACACACCAAACACACACACACACCTCCTCGGCGCCCCAGTTACAAAAACTTTCATTTCAGTCATAACTGGCCATGAACTAATAAATACTGCCTTTTGTTCACTTTGCCTTTATAACTTCGGCGTTTTCACTTTATTTTTCAATCTCATGTTTGTAAACGTTTCCATTCAATATTAAGGTAACTGAACGTCAGTTCATGCACATTTGTTAGGTTTATCCCCTTTTATACAGTTCTTAATCACATAGGTAGCTCCCGCCAACTCTGTAGCCGGCGAGGGTGCCCACGATGAGAGTGTTTTACCCAACTCTCCCACACTCAGCCAAAACCGGATCAGAAATCGTCGGCGGTAGCGAGCGATTGTCTTCTACGACGTCCGCGCCAGCCACCGGCGATGGGCGATTTCGATCCGTTTTGCTGGGAGACGGCATATAAAACTGTTTTAGCGGTAACTGTATCTATATATCAGGCGCGCGGACCTCTGAGAAGACAACCAAGCATTAAACTGGCCGTTTTACGCTTTAGAGACGTAAATACATGGTTTTGCGTGTATTACTTTGACAAAGTGAGTAGTTGTGACCATTTTCTAATGGCACATCAGTTTCAGGGTGTTTCGCTCTAACAGTAGTCAGTTAGGACCAGAAATCCACGTCATTTATCATGCACCGGCAGAGTGTTTCCACAGCCCTCCCTCAGCAGCAGCGAGATTGTCTTCTCAGACGTCCGCGCCAGCTATCGCCGATGGTAGATTTCGATCCCTTTTGCTGGGAAGCGACACATAAAACTGTTTTCAAAGCACACTATGACTTCGGTAGTCTAACACATCCGTTATGTTATATTCCTTATCTCTATGATTTTAGCGTGGCATGCTCTGTTCTACCATTTGACATCTGCACACACTCATAACACTGCCAAACGGTGAGACTTCTCTATAGTACACACTATGCGGTGGTATTCTTTCCGGAAAGATCATAGTAAATACATTTACAGTGTACACATAGTCAATGTGGTCACAAATTAAAGTAAGTCTGCAGGGGAACAATAGCCATAGATATAGACAAAGTGGCATGATATAGCATAAGGTTTCAACGTACCATCACCTATTCTATTACAGGTACATGTTACATGTGTGTGTCGACGAATCACGCATACAGGCATGACATTTATTTGCTGGTAGGTGTTGTGGCATAGTGAGCGCCTTTCCAACATCGTCAAAACAGACATGGTCGCTCTGCGAAACCGACACATTCAGACTGAAAGCCGTCGCCGGTGATATATATATCAGGCGCGCGGACCTCTGAGAGAAGACAACCAAGCATTACACTGGCCCGTTTTACGCTTTAGGGACGTAAATACATGGTTTTGCGGGTATTACTTTGACAAGTGAGCAGTTATGACCGTTTTCTAATGGCACACATCAGTTTCAGGGTGTTTGGCTCTAAGAATGAGTGAGTTAGGACAAGAAATCACCTCACTGTCATGCCTCGGCAGAGTGTTCAGAACAACCCTAGGCTGTACAAACTCGCTAACACAGACAGGACGGGATAGGACCGGATAAGAGCGAACATAAACACAGCCAATCAGAGCAGCGGATGGGAGAGCGACCGTTGGGGATCTTGAGGGAAATGGCCGACCGCGGAGAGCAACGGTTTTCACAGGCGGATTTTCTGGCCATTTCTTCCCTATTTAAGGTAATGTTTTCATGTCGTATTTAACACAGGCCTTTATTGGATGCTCCGTTGTATATATAAGATGTTATAGGATCCATTACTTCACTGTAGATGCTATTTATGCATAAATAGGCGCAGGTACATGCGTTGGTTTCGCACCCATGTTAGACTCGCTGTGCCAACTTCCGGTTTGGTCGTAAAGCTTGACCGATAGTGTGTTGCTATATATACATAAACAAGCACAGGTACATAGTACATAGATAATAAGGACAGATTCAACTACACAGGGTAGCCACAGGGCCTAAGTCAGTTTTACATTATCCATTATTTATTTCTAGACGCTATGTACACATAAGTGGGCATAGGTACATAGATAATAATGACAGGTTCAACTACATCGGGTAGCCATAGGGCTTAAGTCAGTAGGACATTATCCATTACTTCTCTGTAGATGCTACATATACATAAGTAGGCATAAGTACATAATGCATAGCTGATGACTATGGACTGTATCTGGTAGGCATAGGGTCTAAGTGCATATTACATCACCCATTATTCCCCATCATCATTTCTGCAGATGCTACAGATACATAGGTAGACATGTATATAATAGGTTTGGTTTTCAGGATGATCGTCTGGAGGAAATAAAGACTCTCTCTCTCTCTCTCTCATGGTGTTGTTTTTGTGTTGTATGTGCCATAGGGCTTGTGCAGGTTGGACTGCATCTGGTAACATGCTTAGCTACAGGTTTACTTTCACCATTGAATATGCTACCTATGTATTGTGAATTGCACCTAGTGTATGGATATAACTTGTAGTGGTATCAGTTGGTGCTGTTATGAAGTTCATAGTTCATAGCAGTTGCGAAAGAAAATTATAAAATTCAACTATAAACAATCATTCAAACATCTACTAAGAAAACATGTTTCACTTCATGTTTCAATGATCGTTTGAGAGATAGTTTAAGATCTGACCTATTACCTATATCAACTCTTGAATAGGACAACTCATGTATACTTCCATTCATTGTAATGCTGAGCCTGTCCTCAATGTTTGCATTTACATAGGTGTCATGATGTACAAGTAGGATGGGCCAGTAAACTGAACTCATTGGCACTTTGTCCCTGTTTCTTAGGCGTCCTATATACTAATCATCATCTTGTATATACCAAAAGGCCTACAAATCCGGATGGCTATTGTACATGCTGGATGCATTCAGGATGTGGTAGCCTACAAATCCGGATGAGCATTCTAACATCCTGGATGCATCCAGGATGTGGCCTACAAATCCGGATGACTATTCTACATGCTGGATGCATTCAGGATGGCCTACAAATCCGGATGGCTATTCTACATCGTGCATGTATAAAGGATGTGGCCTACAAATCCGTATGGGCATAGTTTCAATATGAGGATGCATCCAGGATGCGGCCTACAAATCCGGATGGCTATTGTACATGCTGTATGTATCCAGGATGGGCCCTACAAATCGGATGGCTATTCTACATGCTGTATGCATCCAGGATGGGCCCTACAAATCCGCATGGCTATTCTACATGCTGGATGCATCCAGGATGTGGCCTACAAATCCGGATGACTATTCTACATGCTGGATGCATCCAGGATGTGGCCTACAAATCCGGATGATCATTTTACATGCTGGATGCATCCAGGATGTGGCCTACAAATCGGGATGGCTATTTTAAATCGTGGATATATCCAGGATGGGACCTACAAATCGGATGGCTATTCTACATCCTGGATGCATCCAGGATGTGGCCTACAAATCCGGATGAGCATTCTACATGCTGGATGCATCCAGGATGTGGCCTACAAATCGGATGAGCATTCTACATGCTGGATGCATCCAGGATGTGGCCTACAAATCGGATGACTATTCTACATGCTGGATGCATCCAGGATGTGGCCTACAAATCCGGATGGCTATTCTACATCGTGCATGTATAAAGGATGTGGCCTACAAATCCGTATGGGCATAGTTTCAATATGAGGATGCATCCAGGATGCGGCCTACAAATCCGGATGGCTATTGTACATGCTGGATATATCCAGGATGGGCCCTACAAATCGGATGGCTATTCTACATGCTGGATGCATCCAGGATGTGGCCTACAAATCCAGATGACTATTCTACATGCTGGATGCATCCAGGATGTGGCCTACAAATCCGGATGGCTATTGTACATGCTGGATGCATCCAGGATGTGGCCTACAAATCCGGATGAGCATTCTACATGCTGGATGCATCCAGGATGTGGCCTACAAATCCGGATGACTATTCTACATGCTTGATGCATCCAGGATGTGGCCTACAAATCCGGATGGCTATTCTACATCGTGCATGTATATAAAGGATGTGGCCTACAAATCCGTATGGGCATAGTTTCAATATGAGGATGCATCCAGGATGCGGCCTACAAATACGGATGGCTATTGTACATGCTGGATATATCCAGGATGGGCCCTACAAATCCGGATGGCTATTCTACATCCTGGATGCATCCAGGATGTGGCCCTACAAATCCGTATGGGCATAGTTTCAATATGAGGATGCATCCAGGATGCGGCCTACAAATCCGGATGGCTATTGTACATGCTGGATGCATCCAGGATGGGCCCTACAAATCCGGATGGCTATTCTACATCCTGGATGCATCCAGGATGTGGCCTACAAATCCGGATGGGCTAGTTTCAATCCCTGGATGCATCCAGGATGTGGCCTACAAATCCGGATGGCTATTGTACATGCTGGATGCATTTCTATTACAGGTACATGTTACATGTGTGTGTCGACGAATCACGCAGCCACAGGCATGACATTGTTGCTGGTAGGTGTTGTGGCATGATGAGCACCTTTCCAACATCGTCAAAACAGACATGGTCGCTCTGCGAGCTCGGCTTACATTCAGACTGAAAGCCGTCGCCGGTGATATGATATAGCCAGGCGCGCAACGGACCTGCAGAGACAATAAAGCATTACACTGGCCGTTTTTACGCTTTAGAGACGTAAAGTGCATGGTTTTGCAGGTGAAATTACTTTGACAAGAGTGAGCGAGTTACTTGACCGTTTTCTAATGGCGCACATCGGACTTCAGGGGTGTTTGGCTCTAAGAATGAGTGAGTTAAGGACAAAGAGAAATCACCCCTCCTGTCATGCCTCAGCTTAGGTGTTTACAGACAACCCTAGGCTGTGCAAACTCGCTAACACAGACCGGACAGGCGGGATAGGATAGAGCGAGACCTAAACACTGACCAATCAGGCAGCGGATGGGAGAGCGACCGTTTGGGGATCTTAGGGAAATGGCCGACCGCGGAGGTAGCCAGTTTTCACAGGCGGATTTTTCTGGCCATTTCTTCCTGGCCCCAAGGTAATGTTTTCATGTCGTATTTAACACAGGCCTTTATTGGGTGCTCCGTTGTATATATAAGATGTTATAGGATCCATTACTTCACTGCTTAAGATTTTATTTATGCATAAAATGAAGCGCAGGTACATGCGTTGGTTTCGCACTTACATATTAGACTCAGCTGTACCCAGCCTTCCGGTTTGATCGTAGAAAGCTTGACCGATGAGTGAAAGCGTACTATATATACATAAAACAAGCACGATTTACCTTAGTACATAGATAATAAAAGGACAGATTCAGCTACAGACGGAATTTGTAGCCACAGGGCCTGAAATCAGGTTTACATTATCCATTATTTATTTCTAAGACGCTATGTACACATAAGAAGTGGGCATGAGCATAGGTACATAGATAATAATGACAGAGTTCTACTACATCCATCGAAGGTATACATAGGAGGCCAAAGTCAGTAGGACATTATCCATTACTTCTCTCTGTAAGATGCTACATATACATAAGTAGGCATAAATTACATAATGCATGTAGCTGATGACTATGGACTGTATCCTGAGTAGGCATAGGGTCTAAGTGCATATTACATCACCCATTATTCCCCATGCATCATTTCTGCGGAATGCTTTCACAGATGCATAGTTACGGAGCATGTATATAATAGGTTTGGTTTTTCAGGATGATGGAGTCTAGATAAAGACTCTCTCTCTCTCTCTCTCGCTTGAATTATTTGTTTTTGTGTTGTATGTACCCATAGGGCTTATTGCAGGTTGGACTGCATCTGGTAACATGCTTAGCTACAGGAGTTTTACTTTCACCATTTGAACTATGCTTGCCTGCTTGTATTTGTGAATTGCACCTAGTGTACATGGATATAACTTGTAGTGGTATCAGTTGGTGCTGTAACATTATGAAGTTCATAGATTCACTTAAGCAGTTGCAAGAAAAGAATTATAAAATTCAACTATAAACAATCATTCAAGGCATCTACTAAAGAAGAAGCATGTTTTGCTTCGTATGTTCAATGATCGTTTGAAGATAGTTTAAGATCCTGACCTATTACCTATATCAACTCTCTTGAATAGGTTAACTCATGTATGCTTCCATTCATTGTACTGAGGCCTGTCCTCCGAAATGTTTACATTTACCATAGGTGTCATGATGGCCACCAATTAGGATGGGCCAGTAAAACTGAACTCATTGGCACTTTTGTCCCTGTTTCTTAGGCGTCCTATATACTAAAATCATCTTGTATGTACCAAAAGCCGCCAAGAATAAACTCGTATACTTAAATATAACATTAAAACGATACCTAAAATGGGACCAAATTGCAAGTGAAAGCTGCTCATAGCTTCCGGGCAGCCATTTACAGAGATTGACAAAGGGAGGTAATTCCGCCAATTTCCTCTGCACTTTGTAGAGAAATAAAGGCAGAAAAAAGAGTTGTCTGCCCCTGATCGTGAACATGTTCATGTGCGCATATCAGCTGGTACCCTGTCTCGCCCCTAACCCTAACCCTAACCCTAGCCCTAACCCTGAGACCCCAACCCCAGAGTTACACCAAACACCTAGCCCTGACCCTAACCCCTAGGCTAACCCCCAGGTTACACCCCAGCACCTAGCCTAGCCCACAGGACTAACCCCAGGGTCACACCGAAACACCCTGAGCCCTAACCCCTAACCCCAGGAGTTACACCCTGGCACCTAACCCTAACCCTTGCACCTGGCCCTAACCCCAGGTTACACCCCTGGCACCTAGCCCTAACCCCTAACCCCCAGGTTACACACCTAACCCCTAACCCCTAACCCCCAGGAGTTACACCCAGCACCCTTCCCCCTACCCCACCAGGACAAACCCCAGAGGTTACACCAAACGCTTAGCCCTTGCCCTAACCCTAGCCCTGGGGACTAACCCCCAGGGTCACAGGCCAACACCTGACCCCAACCCCTAACCCCCAGAGTTACACCCTAGCACCTAACCCTAACCCTTGCACCTAGCCCTGCCCCAGAGTTACACCCTAGCACCTAACCCTAACCCCTAGCCCCCAGAGTTACACCCAGCACTAACCCTAGCCCTTGCACCTAGCCCTAGCCCCCAGGTTACACCCAGCACCTAACCCCCGAGTTACACCTAGCCCCTAACCCCAGAGTTACACCCAACACCTGACCTAACCCCTAACCCCCAGAGTTACACCCAGCACCTAACCTAACCCCCAGAGTTACACCTAACCCTAACCCCAGAGTTACACCCAACACCTGACCCTAACCCCTAACCCCAGGTTACACCCAGCACCTAACTACCAGGGGTTAGACCAAACACTAACCCCAGTCTTATACCTGACACTATACTAACACCTCTGTATGTTTCAGCTTGACATCAGAGCATGCACCGTTTGCAGATGTTCATGGGCTTTTGGACTTATTATTCTTGTGTTTTGTGAGGCGGGTAACTAATTGCTTGTAAACACCTGTTTCAAGAATCGCGCGCTGCAGCATCCCATCACACGACCATAACAGCAGGCCATCCGCCATCACCTACAAAGTGCCGTGCTGTGAACAAGTACACCAGCTCCAAGAAACAAGTTCACCTGAGGCTTCTACTAACATACAACGGTCCTTTTCAGGACCACCCAAATGAAACAAAGAATACTTGGAAACGTTGATGAATGACTGAATGACTGAATGAATGAATGACAACAAGAATGAGTGGAGTGTTCATAATAAATTCATTATAATAGGATCGGCAATGGACCTGAACACACAGTCGACCCAGTGACTGATGGTCATCTTTTCACGGGGCTTTATTGCTGTTGTCACGTTATCCCTGGCCGTCCAGAACCAGGAGACCAAACCTTACTAACCAGGGGAAAAATCCAGCACTAACCAAGGGTTAGGCCAAACACTAACCCAACACTAACCCCCACTGTATGTTTTCAGCTTACGACATCGGAACATGCACCGTTTGCAGATGTTCATGAGCTTTTGGACTTGTCATTCTTGTGTTTTGTAGAGGGCAGGTGACTAATTGCTTGTTGACGTGTAAACACCTGTTTCAGTGGGAACATGGCAGCAAAGAGAGCTTCTAGAAAGAGGTTCACTGATCCAGCGTCGCCTGGAAACAGGGGCTGTACTGACGATATGTTGCCTTTGCTTTGTGAACCCTGTCTTCAGAGGAGAACCGCCGCTGCAGCATCCCGCCACGACCATAACAACATCCCTACAAAGTGCCGTGCTGTGAACAAGCACACCAACTCCATGAAGCAAGTTCACCAGGCTGCTTACATACAACGGTCCTTTTCAGGACCACCCAAATAGAACAAAGAGTACTTGAAACGTTGATGAATGACTGACTGAATGAATGAATGAATGAATGAGTGGGTGTTAATAATAAATTCATTATAATAAGATCGGCAATGGACCTGAAGAGGGCAGTCGACCCACACCTTTACATGGTGAACGTAAATTGTAGGTAGTACAGAATGTATAATAAAGGTACTTCAAACCAATACATGGAATAGGTACTACAGACAATGCACAGTGTGACGCGCGCCGGTGCCTGTACCTGTGGGCACCCTGCAAAGCTCTGATAAGACCACTTTGAGTTGTTCCCCTTTGACCATTACACGGGCAATAGCATTCGTGTGGGTATGTTCAGCTTCCTGGCCAACGACTGACCGAATATACATTTCCCATGGCTTTTAAACAGACAGTACAAATCCGACTGGTAATACCACAGTACGAGCCATCTTGTGGGAAAAGGGGCGATAGCAGTTATGACAGGTGGGAAAGGGGCGATAGCAGTTGTTATATGTTGCTTTGAAGAGCACAGAAGTGAGTCTATGTTGATGCTCGACGGAGTCGTATTATAATTTATGAACGTACGCTAACCATACTCGGCACATGACTGCAAGATGCCATAAGACAATGTCATGCCAAAACATGAATCTGATACACTTATAGGGTCCAGACGATACAGAGTTTTCAGGATACTACCGTCAGCGCGGCATTGGCTTCAAATAAAGCGCAGACGCTGAATCCATGTACATACATGATCGACCCGAGTCACGTACGATTAAGGGTGCACGGCTGCGCCGTTTTGCACATCCTGCAAGATGCCCTCAGACAATAACATATCTAAATATCCATCTGATACACCCATAGGCTCGTTTTTCAATCCATACTACTGTCGCCCAGGAACTGTGGATTGGCTTTTCGGAGTCAGCGCAGAAACATCCCCCGTATTACAGGCTCGACAGGGGTGCTCTATTTATGGACGCACCGAGGCCATGCGGTACGACTACACCTGCCATCCAACAACATCATATCAAATATCAATCCGATACACGTACGTACTCGGACGATACAAGAGATTTAGTGATACCACTGCGGCATGAACAGTGCATGAAGCGCCGTACAATCCACACAGCGACAAGCATGCACGGAGGTGCTTCCCCTTTGACCGTAGATTGGGATTTTTGCTGGCTGATGTGATAGCGTTCAGTACCACCACTCTACGTTCTTTTGCGAATGGGATTCGTGGCAGTAGCATTTACTACTGCACGCAAACGCACGCACACACACCCCTCCGGCGCCCCCAGTTACAAGAAACTTTCACATTTCCGGTCATAACTGGCCGCATGAACTAATAAATGCTGCCTTTTGTTTCACTTTGCCGGCATAACTTCGGCGTTTTTTCACTTTATTTTTTCAATCAATCATGTTTGTATGGCTTGTTTCCATTCAATATTAAAGGTAACTGAACGTCAGTTCATGCATTTGTTGGGTTTATCGCTTTTATACAGTTCTTAATCCACATAGGTAGCTCCGCCAACTCTGGCGGCCGGCGAGGTGCCCACATTAAAGTGTTTTACCCAGCTCTCCCGCACTCAGCAGCCAAAACCGGATCGAAATCGTCAGCGGTGGCGAGGCGATTGTCTTCTACGACATCCGCGCCAGCCAATACACCGGCGATGGGCGATTTCGATCCGTTTTTGCTGGGGAGCAACATATAAAACTGTTTTAGCGGTAGCTGTATCCTATATATCAGGCGCGCGGACCTCTGAGAAGACAACCAAGCATTAAAGAGCTGGCCGTTTTACGCTTCGCGAGAGACGCTAAATACATGGTTTTGCGTATAGTATTAAGCACGACCAAAGTGGAGTAGTTGTGACCATTTTCTAATGGCACACATCAGTTTCAAGGGTGTTTCAACTTTCTAAGCAGTAGTCAGTTAGGACCAGAAATCCCGTCATTTATCATTGCACCGGCAGAGTGTTTCCACAGCCCTCCCTCAGCGGCAGCGAGGAAGTTGTCTTCTCAGACGTCCGCGCCAGCTATCGCCGATGGTAGATTTCGATTCAGCGCTTTTGCTGGGAAGCGACACATAAAACTGTTTTCAAAGCGCACTATGGCTTCCAGTAGTCTAACTTTTGCATCCGTTATGTTATATTCCTTATCACCTATGATTTTGAAAGCCGTGGCATGCTCTGTTCTACCATTTGACATCTGCACACCTCCTTGCTTACTGCCAAACGGTGAGACTTCTCTATAAGTACACACTATGCGGTGGTATTCTTTCCGGAAAGATCATAGTAAATGCATTTACAGTGTACACATAGTCAATGTGGTCACAAATTAGTAGTAAGTCTACCCAGAGGAACAATAGCCATAGATATAGACAAATTGGCATGATGATATAGCATAAAGTTTCAACGGCCGCAATGCTATTATAATACAGGTACATATTGCATGTGTATTGTGTCGACAGATCACGCATACAGGCGCTGCCGTTTATTTTAAGTAGGTGTTTGTGGCATAGTGAGCGCCTTTCCAACATCGTCAAAACAGACGCTGGTCGCTCTGCGGGAAACCGACACATTCAGACTGAAAAGCCGTCGCCGGTGATATATATATCAGGCGCGCGGACCTCTGAGAAGACAACCAAGCAGCATTACACTGGCCGTTTTACGCTTTAGAGGGACGTAAATGCATGGTTTTACTTGGGTATTAGCACGACAAAGTGAGCAGTTATGACCGTTTTTCTAATGGCGCACATCAGTTTCAGAGTTGTTTGGCTCTAAGAATGAGTGAGTTAGGATAAAGAAATCACCTGCACTGTCATGCCTCGAAGCAGAGTGTTCAGACAACCCTAGGCTGTAGTACGGAAACTCGCTAACTTGAGATAGGACGGGATAGGACCGGATAAGAGCGAACATAGCTTACAGCCAATCAGAGAGCGGATGGGAGAGCGACCGTTGGGGATCTTGAGGGGAAATGGCCGATCGCGGAGGCAACCCGTTTTCACAGGCGGATTTTCTGGCCATTTCTTCCTATTTAAGGTAATGTTTTTCATGTCGTATTTAACACAGGCCTTTATTGGATGCTCCGTTGTATATATAAGATGTTATAGGATCCATTTAAGCTTCACTGTAGATTACTATTTACATGCCATAAATGGGCGCAAGGTACATGCGATTGGTTTCGCACCCATGTTAGACTCCGTATTGCCAGCTTCCGTTTTTGGTCGTAAGCTTGACCCGATAGTGTGTGCTATATATACATAAACAAGCACAGGTACATAGTACACATAGATAATAAGGACAAAGATTCAACTACACAGGGTAGCCACAGGGGCCTAAAGTCCAGTTTCACATTATCCATTATTTATTTCCTAGACGCTATGTACACATATTAAAGTGGGCATGGGTACATAGATAATAATGACAGGTTCAACTACATCCCAATTTAGCCATGGGGCTTAAGTCAATTAGGACATTATCCATTACTTCTCTGTAGATGCTACATATACATAGAAGTAGGCATAAAGTACATAATGCATAGCCCCAGGTGACTATGGACTGTATCTGAGTAGGCCACATGGGGTCTAAGAGATTCATATTACATCACCCATTATTCCCCATCATCATTTCTGCCAAGATGCTACAAGATACATGGGTAGACATGTATATAATAGGTTTGGTTTTCAGGATGATCGTCTGGAGAATAAAGAGAAAGACTCTCTCTCTCTCTCTCTCCATGGTGTTGTTTTTATTGTTGTATGTGCCATAGGAGGGCTTGTGCAGGTTGGACTGCATCTGGTAACATGCTTAGCTTCACAGGTTTACTTTCACCATTGAATATGCTACCTATGTATTGTGAATTGCACCCTAGTGTATGGATATAGCTTTATGAAATTGGTATCAGTTGATTGCTGTTATGAAGTTCATAGTTCATAGCAGTTGCGAAAAGGGTATAAAATTCAACTATAAACAATCATTTCAAACATCTACTAAGAGAAAACATGTTTCACTTCATGTTTCAATGATCGTTTTGAAGATAGTTTTAGAATCTGACCTATTACCTATATCAACTCTTGAATAGGACAACTCATGTATACTTCCATTCGGTGTACTGAGCCTGTCCTCAATGTTTCAATTTACATAGGTGTCGCATTGTACAAATTAGGGATGGGCCAGTAAACTGAACTCATTGGCACTTTGTCCCTGTTTCTTAGGCGTCCTATATACTAAAATCATCTTGTGTATATACCAAAAGCCATAGAAATAAACTCATGTCTTAAATATAACATTAAAACGGTAAATGGGACCAAATTGCAGAGTGGCTGCTCGCAGCGGGCATGCAATTGACAAGGGAGAATAATTCACCAGTTTCCTCTGCCTTTGTAGAGAAATAAAAGGCAGAAAGAGAGTTGTCTGCCCCTGATCGTGAACATGTTCCATGTCGCATATCAGCTGAACACCCTGTCTCGCCCTAACCTAGCCCTAACCCTAGCCCTAACCCTGAGGACTAACCCCAGGTTACACCAAACACCTGGCCCTGACCCTGGCCCTAGCCTAACCCCCAGGTTACACCCAGCACTAACCCTAGCCTGGGACTAGCCCCGGGGTCACCCAGAGCCACCTGACCTAGCCTAACCCCAGGTTACACCCCTGTACCTAACCCTAGCCCTTACACCTAACCTAGCAGGGGTTGCACTGGCACTTTACAGCCTGGCCTGGCAGGGTTTGCACTGGCTGGCCACAGCTGGGGAGTTTGGCTGGCCTGGCCTGGGACTGCTTTGGGAGTTGCCCAGGCGCTTGGCCTTGCTGGCTGGCCGCAGGACTGGCGGGGTCACTGAGCACCTGATTTTGGCCCTGGCGGGTTTGCACTGGCGCCTGGCCTAGGCTGCACTGGCTAGCCGGGTTGGGGTTGGGTGTAAGGGGCCAGGAGCCAGAGGTAACTCTGGGGTAGAAGTGAGTGTTTGGTAACGACAGGAGTTAGTTAGGGGCAGAATAGTGAATTTGAGATGTAACTCTGGTGCGGAACTTTGAGTCTGGGAGGATGGAGTGCTGGCTCTGAGGTTAGGGACCCAGGAACGGAATGCTTTTAAGTCTGACTCGGTTAGAGGACCAGGTGTCAGGAGTTGGGAGTCCAGGTTTGGGAGTGTAACTTTGAGATTGTAGGGCGGGTATTCGAACGGAGCCACCGGGGGTTCGTCTCGGGGTTAGAAAGGTGCTGGAATGTAACTCTGAGGGTTAGGTTAGCAGAGTCGGGGAAGCTGGAGGCACAGTGGCGACTCTGAAGTCGGGGGACCAGGAGTTGAGGTGGGCAGGCACCATGCGACATGATGACACTGATCGAGGAGCAGACAACTTTCTGCCCAGCTTTGCCCTATACTGAGAACGGAAATTGACGAGGAATTACCTGTCAGTACCCAGATGGCTTGGCCTTGAGCAGCTTTTCACTTGCAGTGATCTGGCGTCGTTTTAATGTTATATTTTAAGACATGAGTTTATTTCATGTTTATTGTATACTATGATACGGTATATGGGACGCCCTAGGCGGAATAGTGCCAATGATTCTTCACTGGCCCGTCTCACGCACGTCATGTTTCTTCTTTCAAACGAGTGGCTACAATAGTGGAAGTATATACGTAGTCTGATTCAACTATAGTGAGTCGAGATCTTAGTATCTTCAGGCGATCGTGGGCTGTGATTGAGCATGTTTTCAGTAGATGTTTGGTGTTGTTTCGTTTGATTTTTGCGCGCTGGCACGCTGCCTGGTGGGAGCTTCATAACAGCGCCACTAAGTTATGTCCATGCAGGTGCGATTCACAATACATGGTGGCATGTCAATGGTGGCTCAAACACAACGGCTAACGTGACCCGCCGAATACCGGTCAATGCAAACCCTGGCTACCGAAACAACGCCGTGAGAGGTCAACGACTGCGTCGTCGCCAAACCCGCTATACGTGATGCCTACATCGGCATCTGCGAAGTGTTGAATAATGGTGAACCTTTTACCGAATACGGTCGCGTGGGCGGCTGGCGCCGTGCCCGCTATTGTATGTGGCGTCTACGGAAGGCAATGGATAATGATACGACGGCTATGTTGCCCGCAACCAGTTGAACTGTCGTTATCACAATATTGCCTATGCCCGCTTGTGTGTACCTTGGCGATGTGGATGTCTTGACAGGCTTGTTACCTGGCTGTGGATGAATCTGTCGGCCTTTGCCGCTGTCGCTTTGTTTATCTTTAACGCACGCTGTGGAATGGTACGGGTGCGGGCTCGCATTTCATGCGTATCGATGATGACCGGTCTGCTGGCATGCTTATTACGTAGTAGATGGCCGGAAGATCGCCTGTGGCCGTGCTTCGCGGTCGACCTCGAATTGATCGCTATCGCTGTTTGCTGTTCTCTGGCCCGTCCTGTCTGGTAACATTTCTTTTGACCTGTTTCTGCTTGAACATGTTGTCTATTTCATATTCTTAGGCCATGGTATTGGAAAACGGTGCGTAACTGCTCGCTGTCGACAATGCCGCGGAAGCGTAACGTTTGCGTCTTCTGCGGTTGTCTTCGAGTCACGCTGATATATGTCGCCGACGACTTTTCGATAAACTTTCTTCATGAGCGACCGTGTTTGAAGGCAACAGCATGCTGCGGCACCCTACCGGCGAGTAAATGTCGTGCTATGACATGCGTGTTCATCGACATGTACCTGTAAATAAATGGGTGATGATGCGTTGAGCCATCTGCTGTCATGCCGCTTGTCTATATCTGGCGGCTGTTACTGCGAACTTTTGACCGCGTGCTGTGATATTGTTACCGTCTTTCGGAAAGTACCGCCGCATGGTGCTATAAGTCTCGCCATTGAACGATGATGAATCGAATGTGGGAACGAGTACCATGATATACGCCAACGGATGGTGGAAGTCATGGTGTTAACTGGCTGGTTTTATCAATAAACTCGGCTGAAATAAACGACCAACTGGCATGGGCGATGCGAGGAGAGACGATCTCGCCGCCGAAGGCTGTCTGCCGATTGCTGATGGTGACGTTTTACTAACAAACCTTATTATGGGTAAACCGCGGCTCAACGATAGTATTACGCGCAGGTATTTGTTGTCTCTGCCGGTTCGGTCGCGGCGCCTGACTAAAACAGTTTTATATGCCGTCTACGAACGAAAACGGATCGAAATCTCGGCCAAATGCGCGGTGGCTGGCACTAGACGTCGCTCGCTGCTAACCGACGATTTCGATCGGTTGTGGTGCTGCTAAATCATTGAACTGCCGTGTTAGAGTATAAGGGGATGGAAACAGTGTGCGTGAACTGACGTTCTGATGCGCAATATTGAGATGGAACGTTTGCAGGCGAGATGAAATAGGGGGCGCCGGTACTAAAGAACAGAGTGAACAAAGGCGACGATTATTGGTTCGTGACCGGTTATGACTGGTGAAGGTTTTGTGACTGGGGCGCCAGATATTGATGATATTGATGTGTCTTACTGCCGCGAATCTAATGCAAAGGGCGTGGAGTGTTACTGAACACTTCACATCAGCCGAAAAATTGATCGAAACGCTTTCTGCGTAACTTTGTCTTTATTGATGTTCCGGCACCATACATTCAAATGCTGCCGATGTCGCTAAAGATCTTATTGTCATATGCGTATTGTCGGATTGATGTTGAACGATGATGGATGGTGCGTCGTATGGCGGTATTATCCATGACGCCATTACGGGGATGATTTCGACGAAACGATAAATTCCCGGGCGACAGTGGTATGTTGTACATCGGTGGATAATGGGTAATGTTGACGATCTGGTTCGGAGGACGGCCATTACGCCTATTTCCGTCGTCGCTCTTAATATTAAATGTCTGCTGACGCGGCAATATCCTGGAAACCTGCATCATCACAACTATTAAATGTTTTGGCATGACGACCTTAACGATATATCTGCATCGCCGGTGGCGTGCGTTCGCTCATACGCCGATCGACATCGGCTATGAACTACTTCTGGCTCTTTCAAAACGACGTAACGACTGCTGTCGCCCCGCCTGTCATATCGCCCTTTCCACAGATAACTCGTACTATTATTACCGATTTTATTCTGTTTGAAAGCCATGGAAGATATTCGATCGGTCGTTGACTGAAGACATACCCGCGAATCTTATTGCTTCCGTGTGGCGAAAGTGTGATGTATCGGGGTTGCCTTCACGGCGTCTGAGCACCGGCGCGTCATATTCTGTGATGCTATTGTCTTTGATATTATACATTCGTACTACCTACGCTTACGTTCGCCGATTGGTCGACTTCCATTTAGCCGATCTTATTATAATGGTTATTATTGACGCCCTTTCGTTCATTCGTTCATTCATTCGGTCGATCATTCATCGGTTTCTTTGTTCTGTTGGTGGTCACTGGCTATGAAGTAAACTCTGGTGAACTTCATGAGTTGTTAACTGTTCTGTACGGCGCTTTAACGGGGATGTTCTGATGACGGATTCTTTGCGGCGACGATTCTGAACGGGAGTTCTGAAAACGGGCAACATATCGTACGGCCTGTTTCGGGCGACGGCGACGGAACTTCTTTCTTTGTAATATAACTGTCTTCCCGAACGAGTGATTTGTCGACGAATTGATCGCCTGCTAAAACACGGAATGTTTGAGTCGAAAAAATCATGGATCTGCAGGCGTGCGTGTTCGATGATAAACTGAACATGCGATTAATGTTGGGTTGATCTTTAACCTGAGTTGAGCGACCGGATTTTCCTGAGTTAATCTTCGATCTTCACCGGTTTCCGAGATAACGTGTTTGGCAACGATAAACCCGTGAGAAAGATGACCATCGATAATTCGAGTCCATTGCCATTCTCAATATATTAATTTCATTATCGAACGCCAACGTCGTCGTTCGTTCGGTCGTTCGATCGTTCATCAACGTTTCCACTGTTTCGTTTAATTGGTCTGGTGTATTGATGAAGCTGCTTCAACTGAACTGATCGTACTTGTTCGCAGCGACTTTGAACGATGACGGATGGCATGGAAATGATGGTTACGTACTGGCTGATTGATTACCTGTATATAGCTTACGGAATATTCGTCGAAAGCTTCGTAATCTTGAAGCGGTGCGTGTTTCGATGTCCTTCGGAAGAAGATTCATTGATGATAAGGTATGAATTTCGGGGGTTGAATGTTGGTCTAACCTGGGGTTAGTCCTTATTTCTGGGGTCGGTGTTAGTCAACTGACTCTGAGGGTTAGGTGGAGTGTGAAGGGGTTAAGGGACAGGTGCTGGCGGAACATGACTTTCTGAGATTGGGAATCGAGGTGTTGAATGCTGACTACGAGTTGTTGGGGTAGGTGTAACTCTGAGATTGGAGTGCTTTGGGCAGCTCTGGGGATTGGGAGACCAGATGTCGGGAGTTGGGGTCAGACCAACTTCCTACAGCATGTAGTGCGAGTTGAGGTGGAGTCTTCAGAGTGTGAAGAAAGAAAGAAAGAAAACTCTGAGGGTTAAGTGTGAGGACCAGGAGGATGAGTGTAGAGGTGGCCTCGGGGAGTTAGAGGTTGAAGTCGAGTGACTGGTGGCAGTGGGGTTAATCTCGGGTGCGTAGGGTGAGATGTTTGGTGTCTGGGGGTTCAAATTGGGAACCAGGTCTTCTATGTATGTGCCAGCAGCCTTATGTGTGTACTGTAGCAACACATGTATGTATATATGTATATGTGGTGTATGTATGTGCTGTCTGGTTGGGAGGCCAGGGGGACCCAGGTGTGGCCAAGGATTGAGGGACCAGGAGCCAGGTGCTTGGGGTAGGAGACCCAGGCAAGGAGGTGGGGCCGAATGCTTGGGAATATCTGGGTTGAGGAGTTAAGTCTTAGTTAGTCTAGAAGTGCAGGTTAGGTGGTCTTCGAAGGGTTGGGAACCAGGGGTGGTGGAGTGTTTGATTTCTGAAGTCTCGGGGAGTCCAAGATTAGGGTTAGAGGCAGACGCCGGCGATGCATTTCTGGGCTGTGTTCTGCGAACTCGAGGCGAACGGCCTCTCTTTTCTGCCTTTTCTTCTACAAGGAGATGCCCGGAAGTTGTCGGTGCGAATGGCTTTGCCCAGCTGCCCGGCTTTCACTTGCGGTGGTCTGGCGGCGTCGTTGTCGGTATATTTAGACGTGAGTTCAATGGCTTATTTGTATACACAGTATATGGAGACGCTTAAGGCACGGGGACAACCGGTAATTTGCCATCCCATCATGTTGCCTGTAAACAGGCGAGGGCGGGCTGTTGTGAGTATACGTGAGTTGTCTATTCAGGACCGATATAGTGTAGATAGAATCTTAAACTTATCTTCCAAACGATCATTGTGCAGCGGTGAAGCATGTTTTCTTGAGCCAGATGTTTGAATGTTGTTTGCCTCGGATGGTACCCTTTTCTTTCGCGGCTGCTATGGTATGAACTTCGCCAGCACCGGCTGATACCACTTACAAGTTGCCTGTCCACATACGCTGGAATGCAGTCTGTGCGGTGGCATATTCAATGAACAATGTTGCCAGATGCAGCTGCTGGCACATACAACTGCAAAACAACACCGTGAGGAAGAAGAGGAGGAAGAGGAGTCTTTGTTCGTCGAAACAAACCTGGCGCGTGATATGCTGTCTGGCAACGTCTGCGAAGGCTGTTGATGAAGATAATGAGCGTCACCATCTGCCAGATTATGTACCGCCGGGCGTCGCCGGTATCGGCTATGCGTGCTGTACTATGCTCGCTGTATGTAGCATCTGAAGTGATGGATAAATGTCCTGACAAGCCCATGGCTGCCGATCAGTTGAACCTGTCTATCTATGTGCCTATGCCCTTGTAGCGTCTGGCAAATGATGGATATTGAAACTTGACGAACACAGCGGCTGCAATGACAGTTAGTCTGTCGTATCAGCGCTGTAACGCATAGCGATTTATCTTTATATGGCGCACGCTATCGGTCGGCGGAAGTTGGCACGGCAGTCGCTGGTGCGGAACTGGCACTGCGCTGCTTCTGCGTAAATGTCTACGGTGAAGTAATGGATCTACTTGTACGGCGGGCGTCAATAGACACTGTGGTCAATGCGACGTGGCCGTGCCTTAAATGGGAAGTGGCCGAGAGATCACTTAATGAAACAGGGCCAGCGCGATCGACCATTCCCTCGAGATCCTGACGGTCATCGCTGCTTCACCGATTGGCTGTGTTTTATGTTAAACAACTTATCGTCTGGCCGTCTGTCTGTGTTATTTGCGCAGCCTGAGTTGTCTGTTTTCTGCCGAACATGTTTGGTAATTGTTCTTTCGCAGGCCGAAGCCTGGCGTGATATGACACTTTCGCTTCATTACACGAAACCAATAACATTTGCGTCTCACCAAAGCGCGACGGTCCATATTTCTTCGGTTACGTCTTCTCCGGAAGTTAACGCGCAGTATATATCATGACGGCGTCACCAGAGTATTGTTGGAAGGCTTCGCTATGCTTACGGCACTGCCACCGGCAAATAGATATTAAATATAGCCAATAGAATGGGTGATGATTGAAGAACTGTATGCTGTCATGCCGCTGATAACATCTGTATTATTCCTGCGACACCCGACCGCTATGTGCTATGGTATTGACGCTATGATAACGGAGAATACTGCCATGGTAACATATGAAGTCTCGCAAGATTCAACGTGCGAATGTCAAAATCGGAGCAGGCATGCCGCGCGGAAATCAGGATGGTATAACGCCAACGTGATCGCCAGTGTGCTTTAACGGTTTTGTAATGTCCGAAATCGAAAATCGGCGGGCGTCTGAAAATATAGAAGAGAGATAATGAAACATGCGCTCTAACTGAACTACTGTTAGGCGAGCACCCTGGCTGATATTGCCGTGGAAAAATGGTCTGGCTCTTTCACTTGTCCAGTAATACACTGAAACCATTTGATCTCTAAAGCGTAAGGCTGACAGTTCTCTTGATTTATTATTTCTCGAGAAGATCGCTTTGCGCTGATATCATACCGCAAAATCATTTTTGATCTCCCGAAACGGTCGAGATAAGCCCGATAAGCGGTGATGACGCGGGCGTAATGATAAACCGCACCGGCATTTACGATCGGTTTTGGCTGATATTGAAGGTTGGGTAAACTCATCGCACCGACTACGGGATTGGCGGGAGCTATGTGATTGGGAAGGCTTTAATATGGACAAACCAACAATGTGCGTAATTTAACGTTCGGTCCCTTAATATTGAATGGAAGGCGTTTACAGGCGTAATGAAAACGCCGCAAGGCACGAAGTGAACGGTATTGGCTGTTCGTGATGAAGTTTTGCAACTGAAGGCTGATATTGTCTTTTATTATTGATGATAATATCTTCGCGCGGTCATCGCGTAGAATGACGGTTTTGAGCACTTATCACATCATCGATCGACTTCGTCGCATTAACAATGTATTGTGCGGCGCTTCTGCGCGGTGTTATCGCAAAATCATCGTCGACATATGCGTGTATCGAGATTGATCCCCAGATGATGTTGGATGACTTTGGGTAGCAGTCGACAATGCCAATATGGCCGGTGATATCCGTAAACACCCGTCGACCTGTACGTGAGATGTTTCTGCGCGACCAACCAATCCACGGACGATGAAACGGCCTAAAGGTATCAGATGGATATGTTGAGGATGATACTTAACGGCAGTATCTCCGTCATTGGAAACCAACAATATTATCTGGAAAACTTTCTGTCGTCTGACCTATAAATGTGTCGAATTATTTTGGCGCGTTGTCTTATGGCATCTGCGATCGTAATAGCCACGTATGGAGCACCGATGAAATCAACATAATTCGCCTACCAACTCTTTCAAAGCGACACCAGCTTACTTTATCTTACCAGCAACTGTATCGCCCCTTTTCCCGGATGTCGTGCTGTCGGTTTTGTCATTTTGAAGGCCGTGAATGACGCTGTTCTAAAGATAGGTCAGATTCGGCTGGTGAACATACCCGCGATTGCTTCCGTGAACAACTCGTGCTATCGATGGGGTATAGCCGGCCTTTTATGATACCGTGTCTGTATTGCCTGTTACTGTACCGTTCTGCTACCGCGTTAAAGGTGTTCGGTCAGGCGTACCGTCCTTATGACGGGCGTAAACGCTTCCGTTCGTTCATTCGATTCATTCGGTCGACCGACAATAAAACCAAAACTATACTGTTATTTTGGTGGTCCTGAAAGACCGTTATGTTAGAAGCTCTATTGAACTTGCTTCATGGAGTTATTGATAGCGGCGCACTTTAATAAGGGGATCTGATTATGGTTGTGGACTCTCGAGACGGGTTCTGGCTGAAGAAACGTATCGATGCGGCCTGTTTCGACGACGCAGTCGATCGAATATGAAACAATGACCCCGACGGTGTTTTGCGTATCGACAATGATTAGTCACCTGCTGGTGACGGTCGAAAGCTCATGAACATCTTACCCGAAGCTTGTGCGTATTCGATGTCGAAAACATACAGTGGGTTGGCAATGTTGGCGTTGGTTAGTGTTGATCTCCTGGTTCTGAACTGACGAAGTTAACGTGAACAATGACAATAAAGCGTGCATCGGTGTTCAGATCATAATGAACACTCCACTCTGCTGTCATTCATTCATCCGGTCATTCGATCATTCGCGTTTCGATGATCTGAAAGGAACGGTACGATAGAAGCTCCGAGTAATTTTGCTAACTTCTTGAAGTGGTGTACTTTATTCGCAACGCGGCTTTATGGTGATGACGGTAATTATGGTCGTGATGAATGCTTTCAGCGGCTGTTCTGGTGTTACGGCATTACGGTTGCCTGCCTGCAGCACGGTCCCGAAGCTGTGAACATCTGCAAGCAACTGAAGCCTTTGGAAGGCTGTTGAATAGAACTGAACTGGGGTTAGAGATGTTCGGTCACAACCCACCGGGGGCCAGGCCAACGGGCTGGCTCTGGGGTTAGAGGTCGGTGTTGAGTGCTGTCTGGGGTTGGGGACCAGGTGGCAACTCTGGGGTTAGGGGCCAGGTGCTGGTGGCTCAGGGTTGAGGTTGAGGCCTCAGTGGCTGTCGGGGTTGAGTTGATCTGAGGTCAGGGGTTAGGAGGTGAATGTGGTGGAGTGCTGAACTACTTGTGAAAAGGAAGGAAGAAAAAGAAAAGAAAAGAAAAGAAGAAGAAAGAAAGAAAAAGAAAAGAAAAGAAGAAAGCGAAGAAAGAAAAGAAAGAAAAGAAAGAAAGAAGAAAGAAGAAAGAAAGAAAGAAAAGAAAAGAAAGAAAGAAAGAAAGAAACTGGATTGGGTGCTGGGGTGTTGTGAAACTCTGGGGTTGAGGGCCGGGTGTGAGTTGGGGTTGGGTCTTTGGGGTGAGGTGGGGACCAGTGATTGAGGTTGGGGTGCCGGGGTGGCTCTGGGGGTTGTCGGGGTTATTGCTGGTCTTCTGAGGGTTGAAGGACCGGGGTTGGTGGCAACTCTGGGGTTGGGGACAGGTGGAGTGCTGGGAGCTGGCTCACTGGGGTTGGGGACCAGGTGTGAGGTTGGGGAACCCAGGTCTTGGGGTGGCTCTGGGGTTAAGAAGGTGTTGTCCTGAGGTTAGTCTCGGGAGTTGGGGTGGAGGTGCTGGAGGGTTAGGGGCCGGGGAGGCCAGGGGTCGAGGCTAGATGTTCCCAGAACTGGGGTGTCTCGGGAGTTAGAGGTGGGGAGTTGGGGTTGAGGCCAGGGCTTGAACGAGGAGTACCCAGCTTGATGCGACGTGAGCCCTGTTGCGATCGAGGCGAACAGCTTTTCTGCCTTTATTCACCCACAGAGAAGAGTGGCAGACCCTTTGTCAGTACTAACGCGAAAACTTTGTCATACGTTGATCTATTTTAGGCAAATGGGCCTATTTTAAGACATGAGTTTATTTCATGGCTTTGTATACAAGATGATTTTTATTATATGGAGACACAAACGGGGACAAAGTACTTTCAATAATGGCCATCTACTTGTACATCATATTTTCTGTAAACAACATTGAAGTTGAGCTCAATACAATGAAGTATACATGAGGACCGCTCTATTCAAGTTGACTATGGAAGTAATAGGTCGAATCTTAAACTATCTTCAAACGTCATTGAAAACATGAAGTGGTATGTTTTTCTTTAGTGAATGTTTGAATGATTGTTTATAGTTGAATTTTATGCCCTTTCTTTTCGCGGCTGTATGAACTTCATATTTCCAACATTATATCCATACGCACAGGTGCGGAATTCTGGCGCCAGGTAACATATTCAATGGTGGCTCAAACCTGGCCAATGTTGCCGAATGCGGTCAATACTGCACGAAGCTATGGCATACAACGAAACAGCACCAGAGGAAGGAAGAGGCTCCGGTTGAAACCAAACCTGACCGCCTTCGTGATGCTGCAGCGGCATCTGCGAAAATGATGATGGTGATGGCGCTTGAACTGCCTACCGGGTACGATCGGCGTTAGCGCTTATGCCTACTATGTTGAAATACCACGGAGAAGTTGGCTCGATGCGACTTGAACAGCATGGCACCCGTGCCAGTTTTGTCGTTATTATCACATGTGCCTATGCTTACGCTTATGTTACATAACGTCTGAAATAAATGATGGATAATGGCAAAACTGACCCCAGGCCTGTGGCTACCTGGCCAGCAGTTGGTATCTGTCGCCCCATCATCATGTGCTATTGCCTTATTAACTGTTGCTTACATATATGGCACGCATATCGGTCGGCTTACGACCAAACGGAAGTTCCTGGTGCGGGTAACGCATGTACCTGCGCCTGTTGTAATGAAATGCACGATGATGATGGATCTATAACGCTTAGCTACGGCGGGCGTCGACTTGTGTTAATGCGACGTGAAAACGATACGAAGTAAGGAGAATGGCCAGAGAGTCGCGTAACCGCGATCGACATTCCCCAACGACCGCTCTCCATCCGCTTTGCTACGATTGACTTGTGTTCCTGTTTAAGCTGTTATCCCGGTCTGTCTCTTAATGGCCAGCATTTTACGGCTTAAATCTGGCTCTGCCGAACATCTCACTGTTCTTAGGCCAAACGCCAGTAACCGTGAAACGATGCGTAACTGCTTCGCTGGCAGTAACTGCCGACCAATAACCATTTGCGTCTGCAAAGCAGCGGTTATAACTGAGATCGCGCGCCTGATATCTGCCGGCGACGGCACGTCATCAGGCTTTCGACGTCTGATGCGTGTTGAAGGCCTTCGCTATGCTGCAACTTCCCTACCGGCGCAATAAATGTCGTAGCGCAATACGTCGTGTTCGTCGACACGTACGCATAATAGAATGAATGGTACGTTGAACTGCTGTGGCATGTCTGACTCATATGGCTGTTTAATTTGTGACCGCATTAACAACAAATCAGGTACGCCGCGTTCTGCCGGAAAGAAGTACTGCGCCGTAATCTTCGCTTCGAGGAATATACCCCGACGTAAACCATTGATGATACCCGAATGTCAAAATGTGAACAGGCGTAAATCATGGTATGAATGTAACATAACGGATGTGTTGAACTTACTGAAGTCATGGTGTTGGCGGTTGCGTAATGTTCTTCCCAGCTGAAAGTCGGCCCTGCATCGTATGGCGGGCGTCTGGAATATGCGCTGAAGGCTGCCGGTGCGCTGACGTGATTTAATGCTGTTGGAGGCGAACACTTACAATGACGGTGATAACCGTGAAACGGTGCAATACTCGCTGTCGAAGTAATGCACGCAGGCATCGCTGTTGTCTAAAGCGAAGAACGGCGGTTTAATAACTGGTTATAACTGCTCGAGTCGCATATCTGCTAGATACGGTGCCGCTAAAGTACTGTTTATATGCCGTCTGAAAACGGATCGCCCGGCCGATGACGTCGGCACCATTTCGTCGATTTTGGTTGAACTGCTCTCATCGTGGGCTGCCGGCACCGAGACCCGGCGGCGACCATGTGTTAAGAGCATGTAAACCCAACAAATGTGAACGACGTTCGGTCTGCCAATATTGAATAGGCGTTTACAAACGTAGTTGAAAATAAGGGAAAACGCCGAGACCATAAAGGCAAGGGGGTAACCATTTCCGTTCGTAAACCGGTTATGACTTCGAAATGAAAGTTCGACGCCAGATTTATTATTGATGATGTGGCTGGCTCTTTACTGCGAATCTATCACCAAGAGGTGACAGGTGGTGTTACTGGTATCGGCAGCAAATTTAATCGAAACTTTCGTGCGTACTTGTCGCTGTAATGATACCCGGCTTTCATGCACTGTTCATGCTGCGGTAATATCACTAAAGTCTGTGATAAATCGGCGTATATGCATTATATCCGGATTGATATTTGGTCTGTGATGTTGAATGACGTGGCCGGTGTGCGTCATAAATAGAGCACCCCGTCGGTACAACGTCGGGGGATGTTCTGCGCGACAACCAATCCACGAACGCACGACTGTGGCTGAGCTTATGGTATCGAATGTGTTAGATATGTTATTGATCTGAGCATCTGCGGGGATTATTGCTGAAGCTGGCTTTGCGACCTCCGTCGATCATGTATGCGTAGTTGCCGCTGATGAAGCGGTACCCAACGCGTTAACTAATATCCTGAAACTCTGTATCGTCTGACTTCGCAAGTATTGTCGAATTCTGTTATCTTTATGGCGTCGTATTGCCGGTATACGTTCATATTATACGACCTCCGTCGTATGAACTTCGCTTCTGTTAATCTTTCAAACGACATCTCCAACGGCTGCTATCTTAACACTATACTGTCATAACCTTTCCCCGCAAGTAATATTACCGGTGGTTGTACTGATAAAACTTAATGAAATAATGTATTCGTCGATCGTTGGCTTCAGGAAGCTGCGGTCTCCGTCAATGACGTCGAAGAGGAACAACGCGATCTTACCGAGTTTGCAGAGACCCGCAATTGAGCACCGGCACCTGCGTGTCTGTAGTACGGTTGAAATTTTAACGTTCGTACTACCTACGCGTTCGCGGGTGATGGTCATTGCTAACCGGTCCGTGCCGATAACTTAATATAAACAATTTATTATTGACGCCACTCATTCATTCATTCGTTGATGTTCATCGGCGTTTCAGCTCTTCGTTATTTGAATTGATTGAAAGGACAGATTGTATCAACAGAGCAATATAATGAAACGCGGG